>NC_067462.1:23407213-23409713 GCF_025434085.1 Hippocampus zosterae | reverse complement strand
TCACATTTTCCCTCGCCTACGGCCATACTACCCTGAGAACGCCCAATCTCGTCCGATCTCGGAAGCTAAGCAGGGTCGGGCCTGGTTAGTACTTGGATGGGAGACCGCCTGGGAATACCAGGTGCTGGGAGCTTTTGCACCCACCACCAATTCTCAACACGATTCACTGCTCTTTCCAAAAATTTTTGCATTCATTCGTCATTCAACTTTCACTTATCCTGTGGTTTGAAATCGTTTCCTTCACGTTGATTTGACAGATCAACGTCTCTTTGGAATAAAATTAATGTCCAACAGAGGGAGCCGTCTGCACGGGGATCGGTCATGATAGCACTTGGACATGAAACAGCTTGGGATTTCCGCCTGCTGGATGCCTTTGCACCTCCACTGGAAAAGCCCACTTTTGCAACAAACATCAAATACCGCATCTGCGTGCTCGCAGAGGACCGTATGCGAGCCTGACAGGCTGCGCGCTCAAACCACCACGGGAGCGGGTCCCTCCTTTGTGCACTCCGGAGGAGGTTTATTAAATGAAAAAAAAATCACCCCACTACTCCACCCCCGACCCAGAAGTGCCCTGTCTGCTATAAAGAGGACAATTTTCGCGTTTTCCCTCGCTTACGGCCATACTACCCTGAGAGCGCCCAATCTCGTCCGATATCGGAAGCTAAGCAGCGTCGGGCCTGGTTAGTACTTGGATGGGAGACCGCCTGGGAATACCAGGTGCTGTAAGCTTTTGCACCCACCTCCAATTCACAACACAACTCACTGCTCTTTCCAAAAATTTTGGCATTCATTCGTCATTCAACTTTCACTTATCCTGTGGTTTGAAATCGTTTCCTTCACGTTGATTTGACAGATCAACGTCTCTTTGGAATAAAATTAATGTCCAACAGAGGGAGCCGTCTGCACGGGAATCGGTAATGATAGCACTTGGACATGAAACAGCTTGGGATTTCCGCCTGCTGGATGCCTTTGCACCTCCACTGGAAAAGCCCACTTTTGCAACAGACATCAAGTACAGCCTCTGCGCGCTCGCAGAGGACCGTATGCGAGCCTGACAGGCTGCGCGCTCAAACCACCACGGGAGCGGGCCCCTCCTTCGTGCTCTCGGGAGGAGGTCATTAAATGAAAAAAAAAAATCACCCCACTACTCCATCCCCGACCCGCAAGTGCCTTGTCTGCTATAAAGGGGACAATTTTCACGTTTTCCCTCGCTTACGGCCATACTACCCTGAGAATGCCCGATCTCGTCCGATCTCGGAAGCTAAGCAGCGTCGGGCCTGGTTAGTACTTGGATGGGAGACCGCCTGGGAATACCAGGTGCTGTAAGCTTTTGCACCCACCTCCAATTCTCAACACGATTCACTGCTCTTTCCAAAAATTTTGGCTTTCATTCGTCCTTCAACTTTCACTTATCCTGTGGTTTGAAATCGTTTCCTTCACGTTGATTTGACAGATCAACGTCTCTTTGGAATAAAATTAATGTCCAACAGAGGGAGCCGTCTGCACGGGGTCGGTCATGATAGCACTTGGACATGAAGCAGCTTGGGATTTCCGCCTGCTGGATGCTTTTGCACCTCCACTGGAAAAGCCAACTTTTGCAACAGACATCAAGTACAGCCTCTGCGTGCTCGCAGAGGACCGTATGCGAGCCTGACAGGCTGCGCGCTCCAACCACCACGGGAGCGGGCCCCTCCTTCGTGCTCTCGGGAGGAGGTCATTAAATGAAAAAAAAATCACCCCACGACTCCATCCCCGACCCGCAAGTGCCCTGTCTGCTATAAAGGGGACAATTTTCACGTTTTCCCTCGCTTACGTCTATACTACCCTGAGAACGCCCGATCTCGACCGATCTCGGAAGCTAAGCAGGGTCGGGCCTGGTTAGTACTTGGATGGGAGACCGCCTGGGAATACCAGGTGCTGTAAGCTTTTGCACCCACCTCCAATTCTCAACACGAGTCACTGCTCTTTCCAAAAATTTTGGCTTTCATTAGTCATTCAACTTTCACTTATCCTGTGGTTTGAAATCGTTTCCTTCACGTTGATTTGACAGATCAACGTCTCTTTGGAATTAAATTAATGTCCAACAGAGGGAGCCGTCTGCACGGGGATCGGTCATGATAGCACTTGGACATGAAGCAGCTTGGGATTTCCGCCTGCTGAATGCCTTTGCACCTCCACTGGAAGTGCCCACTTTTGCAACAAACATCAAATACCGCATCTGCGTGCTCGCAGAGGACCGTATGCGAGCCTGACAGGCTGCGCGCTCAAACCACCACGGGAGCGGGCCCCTCCTTCGTGCTCTCGGGAGGAGGTCATTAAATGAAAAAAAAAAATCACCCCACGACTCCATCCCCGACCCGCAAGTGCCCTGTCTGCTATAAAGGGGACAATTTTCACGTTTTCCCTTGCTTACGGCCATACTACCCTGAGAACGCCTGATCTCGTCCGATCTCGGAAGCTAAGCAGGGTTGGGCCTGGTTAGTACTTGGATGGGAGA
>NC_067462.1:23274713-23402213 GCF_025434085.1 Hippocampus zosterae | reverse complement strand
AAAATGCTTGGGATTTCCGCCTGCTGGATGCCTTTGCACCTCCACTGGAAAAGCCCACTTTTGCAACAGACATCAAGTACAGCCTCTGCGCGCTCACAGAGGACCGTATGCGAGCCTGACAGGCTGCGCGCTCAAACCACCACGGGAGCGGGCCCCTCCTTTGTGCACTCCGGAGGAGGTTTATTAAATGAAAAAAAATCACCCCACTACTCCACCCCCGACCCAGAAGTGCCCTGTCTGCTATAAAGAGGAGAATTTTCGCGTTTTCCCTCGCTTACGGCCATACTACCCTGAGAACGCCCGATCTCGTCTGACCTCGGAAGCTAAGCAGGGTAGGGCCTGGTTAGCACTTGGATGGGACACCGCCTGGGAATACCAGGTGCTGTAAGCTTTTGCACCCACCTCCAATTCACAACACGATTCACTGCTCTTTCCAAAAATTTTGGCATTCATTCGTCATTCAACTTTCACTTATCCTGTGGTTTGAAATCGTTTCCTTCACGTTGATTTGACAGATCAACGTCTCTTTGGAATAAAATTAATGTCCAACAGAGGGAGCCGTCTGCACGGGAATCGGTAATGATAGCACTTGGACATGAAAATGCTTGGGATTTCCGCCTGCTGGATGCCTTTGCACCTCCACTGGAAAAGCCCACTTTTGCAACAGACATCAAGTACAGCCTCTGCGCGCTCGCAGAGGACCGTATGCGAGCCTGACAGGCTGCGCGCTCAAACCACCACGGGAGCGGGCCCCTCCTTTGTGCACTCCGGAGGAGGTTTATTAAATGAAAAAAAATCACCCCACTACTCCACCCCCGACCCAGAAGTGCCCTGTCTGCTATAAAGAGGAGAATTTTCGCGTTTTCCCTCGCTTACGGCCATACTACCCTGAGAACGCCCGATCTCGTCCGATCTCGGAAGCTAAGCAGGTTCGGGCCTGGTTAGTACTTGGATGGGAGACCGCCTGGGAATACCAGGTGCTGTAAGCTTTTGCACCCACCTCCAATTCTCAACACGATTCACTGCTCTTTCCAAAAATTTTGGCATTCATTCGTCATTCAACTTTCACTTATCCTGTGGTTTGAAATCGTTTCCTTCACGTTGATTTGACAGATCAACGTCTCTTTGGAATAAAATTAATGTCCAACAGAGGGAGCCGTCTGCACGGGGATCGGTAATGATAGCACTTGGACATGAAACAGCTTGGGATTTCCGCCTGCTGGATGCCTTTGCACCTCCACTGGAAAAGCCCACTTTTGCAACAAACATCAAATACCGCATCTGCGCGCTCGCAGAGGACCGTATGCGAGCCTGACAGGCTGCGCGCTCAAACCACCACGGGAGCGGGGCCCTCCTTTGTGCACTCCGGAGGAGGTTTATTAAATGAAAAAAAATCACCCCACTACTCCACCCCCGACCCAGAAGTGCCCTGTCTGCTATAAAGAGGAGAATTTTCGCGTTTTCCCTCGCTTACGGCCATACTACCCTGAGAACGCCCGATCTCGTCTGACCTCGGAAGCTAAGCAGGGTAGGGCCTGGTTAGCACTTGGATGGGACACCGCCTGGGAATACCAGGTGCTGTAAGCTTTTGCACCCACCTCCAATTCACAACACGATTCACTGCTCTTTCCAAAAATTTTGGCATTCATTCGTCATTCAACATTCACTTATCCTGTGGTTTGAAATCGTTTCCTTCACGTTGATTTGACAGATCAACGTCTCTTTGGAATAAAATTAATGTCCAACAGAGGGAGCCGTCTGCACGGGAATCGGTAATGATAGCACTTGGACATGAAAATGCTTGGGATTTCCGCCTGCTGGATGCCTTTGCACCTCCACTGGAAAAGCCCACTTTTGCAACAGACATCAAGTACAGCCTCTGCGCGCTCGCAGAGGACCGTATGCGAGCCTGACAGGCTGCGCGCTCAAACCACCACGGGAGCGGGCCCCTCCTTTGTGCACTCCGGAGGAGGTTTATTAAATGAAAAAAAATCACCCCACTACTCCACCCCCGACCCAGAAGTGCCCTGTCTGCTATAAAGAGGAGAATTTTCGCGTTTTCCCTCGCTTACGGCCATACTACCCTGAGAACGCCCGATCTCGTCCGATCTCGGAAGCTAAGCAGGTTCGGGCCTGGTTAGTACTTGGATGGGAGACCGCCTGGGAATACCAGGTGCTGTAAGCTTTTGCACCCACCTCCAATTCTCAACACGATTCACTGCTCTTTCCAAAAATTTTGGCATTCATTCGTCATTCAACTTTCACTTATCCTGTGGTTTGAAATCGTTTCCTTCACGTTGATTTGACAGATCAACGTCTCTTTGGAATAAAATTAATGTCCAACAGAGGGAGCCGTCTGCACGGGGATCGGTAATGATAGCACTTGGACATGAAACAGCTTGGGATTTCCGCCTGCTGGATGCCTTTGCACCTCCACTGGAAAAGCCCACTTTTGCAACAAACATCAAATACCGCATCTGCGCGCTCGCAGAGGACCGTATGCGAGCCTGACAGGCTGCGCGCTCAAACCACCACGGGAGCGGGGCCCTCCTTCGTGCTCTCGGGAGGAGGTCATTAAATGAAAAAAAAATCACCGCACGACTCCATCCCCGACCCGCAAGTGCCGTGTCTGCTATAAAGGGGACAATTTTCACGTTTCACCTCGCTTACGGCCATACTACCCTGAGAACGCCCGATCTCGTCCGATCTCGGAAGCTAAGCAGGGTCGGGCCTGGTTAGTACTTGGATGGGAGACCGCCTGGGAATACCAGGTGCTGTAAGCTTTTGCACCCACCTCCAATTCTCAACACGATTCACTGCTCTTTCCAAAAATTTTGGCATTCATTCGTCATTCAACTTTCACTTATCCTGTGGTTTGAAATCGTTTCCTTCACGTTGATTTGACAGATCAACGTCTCTTTGGAATAAAATTAATGTCCAACAGAGGGAGCCATCTGCACGGGGATCGGTCATGATAGCACTTGGACATGAAGCAGCTTGGGATTTCCGCCTGCTGGATGCCTTTGCACCTCCACTGGAAAAGCCTACTTTTGCAACAAACATCAAATACTGCATCTGCGTGCTCGCAGAGGACCGTATGCGAGCCTGACAGGCTGCGCGCTCAAACCACCACGGGAGCGGGCCCCTCCTTCGTGCTCTCGGGAGGAGGTCATTAAATGAAAAAAAAATCACCCCACTACTCCATCCCCGACCCGCAAGTGCCCTGTCTGCTATAAAGGGGACAATTTTCACGTGTTCCCTCGCTTACGGCCATACTACCCTGAGAACGCCCGATCTCGTCCGATCTTGGAAGCTGAGCAGGGTTGGGCCTGGGTAGTACTTGTATAGGAGACCGCCTGGGAATACCAGGTGCTGTAAGCTTTTGCACCCACCTCCAATTCTCAACACGATTCACTGCTCTTTCCAAAAATTTTGGCTTTCATTCGTCATTCAACTTTCACTTATCCTGTGGTTTGAAATCGTTTCCTTCACGTTGATTTGACAGATCAACGTCTCTTTGGAATAAAATTAATGTCCAACAGAGGGAGCCGTCTGCACGTGGATCGATAATGATAGCACTTGGACATGAAGCACTTCTCTTTCCAAAAATTTTGGCTTTCATTCGTCATTCAACTTTCACTTATCCTGTGGTTTGAAATCGTTTCCTTCACGTTGATTTGTGTTGAGGAATGGGAGCTGTCAATTTGCTCTTGGCCCTTCCTTGGTTACAGATTCTTTTATCTCTCTATAATGTGGAAGAAGACCCAACACCACGTTGTCTTTTCTTCAGTTTATCGCAACGCAACACGAATCGATTCGGGCTCCTGTGAGTCTCAGATTTCATCGGAAAGCCCCGAGCAACCTCAGTCACACGTACATATAGGCATGGTATATTAATTATGTTAATTAGCGGCGGGCAGTCCTTCCCCTTATGTAAAAATCTGAAACAAAGAAAGTCAAGCAAAGTTCGATCTTGGCATTTTGACAAAGTACAGAGAATATCTGCTGGTCCACAAAACTTGATATTAGGTTTCCTCTTCGAAGGCACTTGACAGCTTTCAGGGACTTTTACGATGTGGGGGACGCAGAAGACGGCCAGGGGGCTGTTAATCACTCAAGGGCAATTAGGGCCCCAACTTCACCCTCCACTCTTTGTTTTAAGTACAAGCAGATGTTCAGGACAGAGACTAGTGTCAATAGTTCTCATAGCAAGATGAAATTCATCAACAATGTTCTACTACTACTTCTGGCGGAATAATTCCTTAACAAATCCCTCTCTTGATCACAATTAATATTGTGATCACAAAACTTCGGTGTCAAACTCCGTCGTCAAAGCGGGACAACCAACCCAATCTTGTGCAAAGCATCATCAAATAAACTACAGCCGGAAATAACAGTCTCAGTGAAGCCTGCCACCAGCGCCCACATTAGTAGAGAAATAGAGACCAAAATAACCAGTATAATCAGGAAGATATGTTATTAGTTCTGGGCCCCCTGAGAACTTTGTCTTGGTTTCACGTCCAGTCGTCCTTCCGAAGGTCACTTTTGAAGTTGGAGACGCTTCTTGGGGCTGACGCATTCCTTCCCGGTAGACAGCATGATGGGTCCTTTGTGTCACTCTGCGTGGTCCCATTCATCTCGGCTGGTGCCACTTCCGCTGTAGGACCCCCAGATACACATGCTCGGGATACGTCTGTGGTTTCATGGGGTGTTCACCCTGGAGTCTCGTCCGCTCCTGAAAATAGGAGACGAGAACACTCAATGACTCCTAGTCTGCTTCATGGGGAATCGTTTGTTGAAGAGCCCCCGGTCCATGGATTGCCATGGAGCGGGGAACTCCTGGTCACGTCCCATCTTAAAAGGTGTGAGACCCGTGGTGGACTTAACGGTGGACCTCATGGTGAAAGCGCAAGTGGTAGCGTCTCATCCCAATCCGATTTCTCTGAGGTCATCACCATCGGAGTGTTTGATACAAGCCTCTGATTCGTTGGTTCGAGCTTACCTTGAATTGCAGATAAAAAACCCATGCCTCCCGAATTGGAGTCTTCAATTTAGTTGCCGACAGGACTGGACGTCCATCAATTTCATGCCGATACAA
Source organism: Hippocampus zosterae (assembly GCF_025434085.1). Lineage (NCBI taxonomy): Eukaryota > Metazoa > Chordata > Actinopteri > Syngnathiformes > Syngnathidae > Hippocampus > Hippocampus zosterae. The sequence goes on along the minus strand of NC_067462.1, from coordinate 23,397,115 downwards.
ACCAGTCTCATCCCTGGCCACCCAGTTAGTTCTTCTCCTCCGGGATACCCTCTCTTGGTCTGAAATAAGGTTGTTAGTTTGGAAAATATACAATTTCCCATTTTTGATTCCACTTCCATCACTAAAGATCAAGTCGTCTTCTACTGTCTCTTTAGTCATCTAGTCTGCTTTGTCATTCCCTACTTTTACGTGGGAAAAGTCCTTCTAATATGTGTCCTGCATTTAATAACTACTTCTTTTGGTTTTAGCAGAGCCTCTCTAAGTTTTTGTTTCTTTGTTTTTTCTTCACGCAATGTTGCATCGATGTTCCTGTGGCATTCATTCATTCATTCATCTTCCGAGCCGCTTGATCCTCACTAGGGTCACGGGGGGTGCTGGAGCCTATCCCAGCTGTCTTCGGGCAGTAGGCGGGGGACACCCTGAATTGGTTGCCAGCCAATCACAGGGCACACAGAGACGTACAACCATCCACGCTCACACTCACACCTAGGGACAATTTAGAGTGTTCAATCAGCCTGCCACGCATGTTTTTGGATTGTGGGAGGAAACCGCAGCACCCGGAGAAAACCCACGCAGGCCCTGGGAGAACATGCAAACTCCACGCAGGGAGGCCGGAGCCGGAATCGAACCCGGTACCTCTGCACTGTGAAGCCGACGTGCTAACCACTGGACTACCGGGCCGCCCTGTGCAGTTTTTTAAATTTTTTATTGTAAATATTTGCCTCATGCTGCCGCATGCAATTGGGTCCAATTGCATGCTGACGTATGTCAAAATTCATCAAAATTAGTCTTTTACTTCCCTGTTGTTCACGTTCCTGCCAGTCACATTCCCCTCTCTTTTCTGAAAAAGAACTACAGAAACAGAACCTTCTTTTTCAGAAACCTCTAAGTAAATTGCTATATGAATCAGCATGTATTGTATTGTATTGTATTGTAGACCAGGCTGCACAAAAGAAACCGGCATCGCTGTACCTTCTGATGTGTTCAGTCTCCCCGAAAATATAAAGGCAGTGCGCATTGTAATTTTCACATGCGATAGTTTGAAACAGCAAAAAGCCAAATGTCAAAGGAGCCACCTTGCGGCTTCCAAAGAGCAAATCTTAGATGATCCATCGATAAGAACATTACCATACCGAATAAGTACAACGTCATCCGTAGGTCGGAAAGAGTAGGGTAGCTGTTTAAGCACTTGGATAAAAATTCCAGAAGACAAAATCGAATACGTGGGGCAACCGAGTGTAGTAAAATTTAACTCCAAGGTGAGAGAATGAGAAAATTCCCTATTCGATTCTGAAAGTGATATATGGAAAAAAACGTAGCTAAATCGATTACAAAAAAGGTGTACGAATGAGAATTTTGGGATATTTGAGTAGACGGCAAAAAAGTATGAGCGGCGCGGCCATGTCAGGCCTAGATACCAGTCAATGAGATGAGATCCTCTGACAGGTCCACTCTGGCTGCCACACCCTTCAGGCCCTACAATAATTGAGGAGGAGGGAACATTAAATAAATTGCCTTGTGTTTCACCCAACCAGGCCATGCGATAAATTTCAATCTCTAGTTTGTCAAAAGCATTGTGCAGTGGGAAGGACCGATCAGCGGATGGTAAGGTCATATGGAGGAAGTCTAAGGAGACCAAAGCCGATACTGTTGGAAGACAGAGTTCAATGGTGGGTCATCGGCTGACTTTAGCAACAGTCAGCCTTGTATCAGCAGGCATTGGGAGCAAGTGTGGTCCAGCATGTTCAAGTTCATGACAGTCTTTCAGTGAGGCCAGCAGTGATCCCTATTGTTGGGGATTCGGGTACCCATGGAGCAGATGGGTATTGTCCATTTGGGGGTGCCGTATCCTGTCATTGTTGTTGGTTTTGCGGAGGAGGAGTCAGAGCTTGTTGATCATAGCCTGATTGATGAACAGGTGGGTGCCGGCGGTGCGGGCATTTCCTTGTCCAATGATTCACATCACCACAAATGAAACAGCCAGCTTGGCTCCCGTGACTTCCTCGTCCACGCCCACCTTCCCGTCTCGAACCTCCCCCCAGCCATGCGTCTCGGCCCTGCCTTGTGGGGAGGCCGTAATGTTGAGGTGTGGCTTGGAGCTGCGATGTGGGTGTGATCAGCCGTGGTGGAGCCTGTTGAGAGACACTGATTGACATTTGATTAGATCTCCCAAGTTTCTCTCTTTTGCATGCATTACTGGAGGCTCTCTTAGCCTCTTGTACTTGTGGATTCAAAAAGTCATTTTGTAGCTTGGATGTTTTCTCAGTCTCTTCCTCGGCTCTCATTCGAGATTGCTGCACATAATATAGGAAATGAGTTCGCCAGTTCACGTCATCTGAAGTGGGGATAGTGGGAGAGTTAGTCATCATTTTCTGCACACCATACAGACAACCCCCCAGCACTGCTTGCCTGAACAAAGCTTGATTCAATGGATGACTATTGGGGTTCTGTCCTGTGACAGTCACCCAAGCATCCATACAATTAACCAAATAAGTCATTGGGTTTACCTCAGATAGCAATTCAAACGCCAGTTGTTGTGAAGGACCCAATGTTGTTGGATAAAGGGAACTCAACGCGTCTGATTTTCTATCATTCAACCTAGTCAATTTGCAAGAGGCTATTCCCTCTAAAAGGTCCATAATCTCTTTGGGTAAATACTTACTCTTAAGCCAGTCTATTGCCCACAATTGTATGTCATAGTAAGTTTTAGGCAAATCCAGCAACATTTGCCTCGTCAATTCAGTCTCCTTAGTTACAATAGTGGTCGCATCCCAAACACTCATGCTCTCATTATCCTGTTTAATTTGCATACATTTTTCTACTTTTACCAATTGTTTATGAACCACCCTGGGCAGATCAGGGGGAAGCTTGGCACACAAGGGATTCAGGTTGTCACGTTGTGCCCGAGGCGATGAAAGATCGCCTCGTGCACAACAAAATAACGAGGTGGATCCCCAGGTAAAGCAGACACGAAAAGATTTTGTATGAACACAAAAAGTCTTTAATAACGAACATATGCACATATTTCAACATGTATTTAGTTCAGGTTGACGTCCTGAAGCCTAAATGACCATTAATTTGACTACACAACTCATTCCTATGAAGACACATTCAAAGTCAAAAAACGTGCTCGACTCGGCCTGAAAATGCATTTAAAGCAATAAAAACTCAAATTGAGTGTCACACCTAAATCAAAGGACTAATGCGCATATTTCAACATGTATTTTGTTCAGGTTGACCTCCTGAAGCCTAAATGAGCATTAATTTGACTACACAACTCATTCCTATGAGGATACATTCAAACTCTGAAAACGTGCGCAACTCGGCCTGAAACTGCATTTAAAGCAATAAAAACTCAAATTGAGTGTCACACTTAAACCAAAGGACTTATGCACACACTTCATCATGTAATTTGTTCAGGATGACCCCCTGAAGCCTAAATCACCATTTTTTTGATGACACACCTCATTCCTATGAAGATACATTCAAAGTCAAAAAACGTGCTCGATACGGCCTGAAAATGCATTTTAAAGCAATAAAAACTCAAATTGAGTGTCACGCCTAAACCAAAGGACTCATGCACACATTTCAACATGTATTTTGTTCAGGTTGACCTCCTGAAGCCTAAATGAGCATTAATTTGACTACACATCTCATTCCTATGAAGATACATTCAAAGTCAAAAAACGTGCTCAACTCAGCCTGAAAGTGCATTTAAAGCAATAAAAACTCAAAATGAGTGTCACGCTTAAACCAAAGGACTTATGCACACATTTCAACATGTATTTAGTTCAGGTTGACCCCCTCAAGCCTAAATCACCATTAATTTGATGACACACCTCATTCCTATGAAGATACATTCAAAGTCAAAAAACGTGCTCGGTACGGCCTGAAAATGCATTTAAAGCAATAAAAACTGAAATTGAGTGTCACGCCTAAACCAAAGGATTTATGCACACATTTCAACATGTATTTTGTTCAGGTTGACCTCCTGAAGCCTAAATGAGCATTAATTTGACTACACATCTCATTCCTATGAAGATACATTCAAAGTCAAAAAACGTGCTCCACTCGGCCTGAAAGTGCATTCAAAGCAATAAAAACTCAAATTGAGTGTCACGCTTAAACCAAAGGACTTATGCACACATTTCAACATGTATTTAGTTCAGGTTGACCTCCTGAAGCATAAATCACCATTTTTTTGATGACACACCTCATTCCTATGAAGATACATTGATACAATGAGCATTAAGGACTTATGCACATATTTCAACATGTATTTAGTTCAGGTTGACCTCCTGAAGCCTAAATGACCATTAATTTGACTACACAACTCATTCCTATGAAGACACATTCCAAGTCAAAAAACGTGTTCAGCTTGGCCTGAAAATGCATTTAAAGCAATAAAAACTCAAAATGAGTGTCACGATTAAACCAAAGGACTTATGCACACACTTCAACATGTATTTTGTTCAGGATGACCCCCTGAAGCCTAAATCACCATTAATTTGATCACACAACTCATTCCTATGAAGATACATTCAAAGACAAAAAACGTGCTCGATACGGCCTGAAAATGCATTTTAAAGCAATAAAAACTCAAATTGAGTGTCACGCCTAAATCAAAGGACTTATGCACATATTTCAACATGTATTTAGTTCAGGTTGACCTCCTGAAGCCTAAATGACCATTATTTTGACTACACAACTCATTCCTATGAAGACACATTCCAAGTCAAAAAACGTGTTCAGCTCGGCCTGAAAATGCATTTAAAGCAATAAAAACTCAAATTGAGTGTCACACCTAAATCAAAGGACTAATGCGCATATTTCAACATGTATTTTGTTCAGGTTGACCTCCTGAAGCCTAAATGACCATTAATTTGACTACACAACTCATTCCTATGAGGATACATTCAAACTCTGAAAACGTGCGCAACTCTGCCTGAAAATGCATTTAAAGCAATAAAAACTCAAATTGAGTGTCACACTTAAACCAAAGGACTTATGCACACACTTCATCATGTAATTTGTTCAGGATGACCCCTTGAAGCCTAAATCACCATTTTTTTGATGACACACCTCATTCCTATGAAGATACATTCAAAGTCAAAAAACGTGCTCGATACGGCCTGAAAATGCATTTTAAAGCAATAAAAACTCAAATTGAGTGTCACGCCTAAACCAAAGGACTCATGCACACATTTCTACATGTATTTTGTTCAGGTTGACCTCCTGAAGCCTAAATGAGCATTAATTTGACTACACATCTCATTCCTATGAAGATACATTCAAAGTCAAAAAACGTGCTCCACTCGGCCTGAAAGTGCATTTAAAGCAATAAAAACTCAAATTGAGTGTCACACCTAAACCAAAGGACTTATGCACACATTTCAACATGTATTTAGTTCAGGTTGACCTCCTGAAGCCTAAATGAGCATTAATTTGACAACACATCTCATTCCTATGAAGACACATTCCAAGTCAAAAAAACGTGTTCAGCTCGGTCTGATAATGCATTTAAAGCAATAAAAACTCAAATTGAGTGTCACACCTAAACCAAAGGACTTATGCACACACTTCAACATGTATTTTCTTCAGGATGACCCCCTGAAGCCTAAATGACCATTAATTTGACTACACAACTCATTCCTATGAAGATACATTCAAAGTCAAAAAACGTGCTCCACTCGGCCTGAAAGTGCATTTAAAGCAATAAAAACTCAAATTGAGTGTCACACCTAAACCAAAGGACTTATGCACACATTTCAACATGTATTTAGTTCAGGTTGACCTCCTGAAGCCTAAATGAGCATTAATTTGACTACACATCTCATTCCTATGAAGACACATTCCAAGTAAAAAAAAAGTGTTCAGCTCGGCCTGAAAATGCATTTAAAGCAATAAAAACTCAAATTGAGTGTCACACCTAAACCAAAGGACTTATGCACACATTTCAACATGTATTTAGTTCAGGTTGACCTCCTGAAGCCTAAATGAGCATTAATTTGACTACACATCTCCTTCCTATGAAGATACATTCAAAGTCAAAAAACGTGCTCGGTACGGCCTGAAAATGCATTTAAAGCAATAAAAACTCAAATTGAGTGTCACACCTAAACCAAAGGACTTATGTACACACTTCAACATGTATTTTGTTCAGGATGCAACCCTGAAGCCTAAATCACCATTAATTTGACTACACAACTCATTCCTATGAAGATACATTCAAAGTCAAAAAACGTGCTCGACTCGGCCTGAAAATGCATTTAAAGCAATAAAAACTCAAATTGTGTGTCAAACCTAAATCAAAGGACTAATGCGCATATTTCAACATGTATTTTGTTCAGGTTGACCTCCTGAAGCCTAAATGACCATTAATTTGACTACACAACTCATTCCTATGAGGATACATTCAAACTCTGAAAACGTGCGCAACTCTGCCTGAAACTGCATTTAAAGCAATAAAAACTCAAATTGAGTGTCACACTTAAACCAAAGGACTTATGCACACACTTCATCATGTAATTTGTTCAGTATGACCCCCTGAAGCCTAAATCACCATTTTTTTGATGACACACCTCATTCCTATGAAGATACATTCAAAGTCAAAAAACGTGCTCGATACGGCCTGAAAATGCATTTTAAAGCAATAAAAACTCAAATTGAGTGTCACGCCTAAACCAAAGGACTCATGCACACATTTCAACATGTATTTATTTCAGGTTGACCTCCTGAAGCCTAAATGAGCATTAATTTGACTACACATCTCATTCCTATGAAGATACATTCAAAGTAAAAAAACGTGCTCCACTCGGCCTGAAAGTGCATTTAAAGAAATAAAAACTCAAATTGAGTGTCACGCTTAAACCAAAGGACTTATGCACACATTTCAACATGTATTTAGTTCAGGTTGACCTCCTGAAGCCTAAATGAGCATTAATTTGACTACACATCTCATTCCTATGAAGATACATTCAAAGTCAAAAAACGTGCTCGATACGGCCTGAAAGTGCATTTAAAGCAATAAAAACTCAAATTGAGTGTCACACCTAAACCAAAGGACTTATGCACACATTTCAACATGTATTTAGTTCAGGTTGACCTCCTGAAGCCTAAATGAGCATTAATTTGACTACACATCTCATTCCTATGAAGACACATTCCAAGTAAAAAAAAAGTGTTCAGCTCGGCCTGAAAATGCATTTAAAGCAATAAAAACTCAAATTGAGTGTCACACCTAAACCAAAGGACTTATGCACACATTTCAACATGTATTTAGTTCAGGTTGACCTCCTGAAGCCTAAATGAGCATTAATTTGACTACACATCTCATTCCTATGAAGATACATTCAAAGTCAAAAAACGTGCTCAACTCAGCCTGAAAGTGCATTTAAAGCAATAAAAACTCAAAATGAGTGTCACACTTAAACCAAAGGACTTATGCACACATTTCAACATGTATTTATTTCAGGTTGACCTCCTGAAGCCTAAATGAGCATTAATTTGACTACACATCTCATTCCTATGAAGACACATTCCAAGTAAAAAAAAAAGTGTTCAGCTCGGCCTGAAAATGCATTTAAAGCAATAAAAAACTCAAATTGAGTGTCACACCTAAACCAAAGGACTTATGCACACATTTCAACATGTATTTAGTTCAGGTTGACCTCCTGAAGCCTAAATGAGCATTAATTTGACTACACATCTCATTCCTATGAAGATACATTCAAAGTCAAAAAACGTGCTCGGTACGGCCTGAAAATGCATTTAAAGCAATAAAAACTCAAATTGAGTGTCACACCTAAACCAAAGGACTTATGTACACACTTCAACATGTATTTTGTTCAGGATGACACCCTGAAGCCTAAATCACCATTAATTTGACTACACAACTCATTCCTATGAAGATACATTCAAAGTCAAAAAACATGCTCGACTCGGCCTGAAAATGCATTTAAAGCAATAAAAACTCAAATTGAGTGTCACACCTAAATCAAAGGACTAATGCGCATATTTCAACATGTATTTTGTTCAGGTTGACCTCCTGAAGCCTAAATGACCATTAATTTGACTACACAACTCATTCCTATGAGGATACATTCAAACTCTGAAAACGTGCGCAACTCTGCCTGAAACTGCATTTAAAGCAATAAAAACTCAAATTGAGTGTCACACTTAAACCAAAGGACTTATGCACACACTTCATCATGTAATTTGTTCAGGATGACCCCCTGAAGCCTAAATCACCATTTTTTTGATGACACACCTCATTCCTATGAAGATACATTCAAAGTCAAAAAACGTGCTCGATACGGCCTGAAAATGCATTTTAAAGCAATAAAAACTCAAATTGAGTGTCACGCCTAAACCAAAGGACTCATGCACACATTTCAACATGTATTTATTTCAGGTTGACCTCCTGAAGCCTAAATGAGCATTAATTTGACTACACATCTCATTCCTATGAAGATACATTCAAAGTAAAAAAACGTGCTCCACTCGGCCTGAAAGTGCATTTAAAGAAATAAAAACTCAAATTGAGTGTCACGCTTAAACCAAAGGACTTATGCACACATTTCAACATGTATTTAGTTCAGGTTGACCTCCTGAAGCCTAAATGAGCATTAATTTGACTACACATCTCATTCCTATGAAGACACATTCCAAGTAAAAAAAAAGTGTTCAGCTCGGCCTGAAAATGCATTTAAAGCAATAAAAACTCAAATTGAGTGTCACACCTAAACCAAAGGACTTATGCACACATTTCAACATGTATTTATTTCAGGTTGACGTCCTGAAGCCTAAATGACCATTAATTTGACTAGACAACTCACTCCTATGAAAATACATTCAAAGTCAAAAAACGTGCTCCACTCGGCCTGAAAGTGCATTTAAAGCAATAAAAACTCAAATTGAGTGTCACACCTAAACCAAAGGACTTATGCACACATTTCAACATGTATTTAGTTCAGGTTGACCTCCTGAAGCCTAAATGAGCATTAATTTGACTACACATCGCATTCCTATGAAGATACATTCAACGTCAAAAAACGTGCTCCACTCGGCATGAAAGTGCATTTGAAGCAATAAAAACTCAAAATGAGTGTCACGCCTAAACCAAAGGACTTATGCACACATTTCAACATGTATTTAGTTCAGGTTGAGCCCCTCAAGCCTAAATGAGCATTAATTTGACTACACATCTCATTCCTATGAAGATACAAAGTCAAAAAACGAGCTCGGTACGGCCTGAAAATGCATTTAAAGCAATAAAAACTCAAATTGAGTGTCACGCCTAAACCAAAGGACTTATGCACACATTTCAACATGTATTTTGTTCAGGTTGACCTCCTGAAGCCTAAATGAGCATTAATTTGACTACACATCTCATTCCTATGAAGATACATTCAAAGTCAAAAAACGTGCTCCACTCGGCCTGAAAGTGCATTTAAAGCAATAAAAACTCAAAATGAGTGTCACGCCTAAACCAAAGGACTTATGCACACATTTCAACATGTATTTATTTCAGGTTGACGTCCTGAAGCCTAAATGACCATTAATTTGACTAGACAACTCACTCCTATGAAAATACATTCATACTCAGAAACGTGCTCAACTCGGCCTGAAAATGCATTTAGAGCAATAAAAACTCAAATTGAGTGTCACGCCTAAACCAAAGGACTTATGCACACATTTCAACATGTATTTAGTTCAGGTTGACCTCCTGAAGCCTAAATGTCCATTAATTTGACTACACAACTGATTCCTATGAAGATACATTCAGAGTCAAAAAACGAGCTCAACTCGGCCTGAAAGTGCATTTAAAGCAATAAAAACTCAAAATGAGTGTCACGCAAACCAAAGGACTTATGCACACACTTCAACACGTATTTTGTTCAGGATGACCCCCTGAAGCCTAAATCACCATTAATTTGATCACAATACTCATTCCTATGAACATACATTCAAAGTCAAAAAACGTGTTCAGCTCGGCCTGAAAATGCATTTTTAGCAATAAAAACTCAAATTGAGTGTCACACCTAAACCAAAGGACTTATGCACACATTTCAACATGTATTTCGTTCAGGTTGACCTCCTGAAGCCTAAATGAGCATTAATTTGACTACACATCTCATTCCTATGAAGATACATTCAAAGTCAAAAAACGTGCTCAACTCAGCCTGAAAGTGCATTTAAAGCAATAAAAACTCAAAATGAGTGTCACGATTAAACCAAAGGACTTATGCACACATTTCAACATGTATTTAGTTCAGGTTGACCCCCTCAAGCCTAAATCACCATTAATTTGATGACACACCTCATTCCTATGAAGATACATTCAAAGTCAAAAAACGTGCTCGGTACCGCCTGAAAATGCATTTAAAGCAATAAAAACTCAAATTGAGTGTCACGCCTAAACCAAAGGACTTATGCACACATTTCAACATGTATTTTGTTCAGGTTGACCTCCTGAAGCCTAAATGAGCATTAATTTGACTACACATCTCATTCCTATGAAGATACATTCAAAGTCAAAAAACGTGCTCCACTCGGCCTGAAAGTGCATTTGAAGCAATAAAAACTCAAAATGAGTGTCACGCCTAAACCAAAGGACTTATGCACACATTTCAACATGTATTTAGATCAGGTTGACCCCCTCAAGCCTAAATGAACATTAATTTGATGACACATCTCATTCCTATGAAGATACATTCAAAGTCAAAAAACGTGCTCCACTCGGCCTGAAAGTGCATTTGAAGCAATAAAAACTCAAATTGAGTGTCACGCCTAAACCAAAGGACGCATGCACACATTTCAACATGTATTTTGTTCAGGTTAATCTCCTGAAGCCTAAATGAGCATTAATTTTACTACACATCTCATTCCTATGAAGATACATTCAAAGTCAAAAAACGTGCTCCACTCGGCCTGACAGTGCATTTAAAGCAATAAAAACTCAAAATGAGTGTCACGCCTAAACCAAAGGACTTATGCACACATTTCAACATGTATTTATTTCAGGTTGACCTCCTGAAGCCTAAATGAGCATTAATTTGACTACACATCTTATTCCTATGAAGATACATTCAAAGTCAAAAAACGTGCTCCACTCGGCCTGAAAGTGCATTTAAAGAAATAAAAACTCAAATTGAGTGTCAGGCTTAAACCAAAGGACTTATGCACACATTTCAACATGTATTTAGTTCAGGTTGACCTCCTGAAGCCTAAATGAGCATTAATTTGACTACACATCTCATTCCTATGAAGATACATTCAAAGTCAAAAAACGTGCTCAACTCAGCCTGAAAGTGCATTTAAAGCAATAAAAACTCAAAATGAGTGTCACGCTTAAACCAAAGGACTTATGCACACATTTCAACATGTATTTAGTTCAGGTTGACCCCCTCAAGCCTAAATCACCATTAATTTGATGACACACCTCATTCCTATGAAGATACATTCAAAGTCAAAAAACGTGCTCGGTACGGCCTGAAAATGCATTTAAAGCAATAAAAACTCAAATTGAGTGTCACGCCTAAACCAAAGGATTTATGCACACATTTCAACATGTATTTAGTTCAGGTTGACCCCCTCAAGCCTAAATCACCATTAATTTGATGACACATCTCATTCCTATGAAGATACATTCAAAGTCAAAAAACGTGCTCCACTTGGCCTGACAGTGCATTTAAAGCAATAAAAACTCAAAATGAGTGTCACACCTAAACCAAAGGACTTATGCACACATTTCAACATGTATTTATTTCAGGTTGACCTCCTGAAGCCTAAATGAGCATTAATTTGACTACACATCTCATTCCTATGAAGATACATTCAAAGTAAAAAAACGTGCTCCACTCGGCCTGAAAGTGCATTTAAAGAAATAAAAACTCAAATTGAGTGTCACGCTTAAACCAAAGGACTTATGCACACATTTCAACATGTATTTAGTTCAGGTTGACCTCCTGAAGCCTAAATGAGCATTAATTTGACTACACATCTCATTCCTATGAAGATACATTCAAAGTCAAAAAACGTACTCAACTCAGCCTGAAAGTGCATTTAAAGCAATAAAAACTCAAAATGAGTGTCACGCTTAAACCAAAGGACTTATGCACACATTTCAACATGTATTTAGTTCAGGTTGACCCCCTCAAGCCTAAATCACCATTAATTTGATGACACACCTCATTCCTATGAAGATACATTCAAAGTCAAAAAACGTGCTCGGTACGGCCTGAAAATGCATTTAAAGCAATAAAAACTCAAATTGAGTGTAACGCCTAAACCAAAGGATTTATGCACACATTTCAAAATGTATTTTGTTCAGGTTGACCTCCTGAAGCCTAAATGAGCATTAATTTGACTACACATCTCATTCCTATGAAGATACATTCAAAGTCAAAAAACGTGCTCCACTCGGCCTGAAAGTGCATTTAAAGCAATAAAAACTCAAATTGAGTGTCACGCTTAAACCAAAGGATTTATGCACACATTTCAAAATGTATTTTGTTCAGGTTGACCTCCTGAAGCCTAAATGAGCATTAATTTGACTACACATCTCATTCCTATGAAGATACATTCAAAGTCAAAAAACGTGCTCCACTCGGCCTGAAAGTGCATTTAAAGCAATAAAAACTCAAATTGAGTGTCACGCTTAAACCAAAGGACTTATGCACACACTTCAACATGTATTTTGTTCAGGTTGACCCCCTCAAGCCTAAATCACCATTAATTTGATGACACACCTCATTCCTATGAGGATACATTAAAAGTCAAAAAACGTGCTCGGGACGGCCTGAAAATGCATTTAAAGCAATAAAAACTCAAATTGAGTGACACGCCTAAACCAAAGGACTTATGCACACATTTCAACATGTATTTATTTCAGGTTGACCCCCTGAAGCCTAAATGAGCATTAATTTGACTACACATCTCATTCCTATGAAGATACATTCAAAGTCAAAAAACGTGCTTCACTCGGCCTGAAAGTGCATTTAAAGCAATAAAAACTCAAATTGAGTGTCACGCTTAAACCAAAGGACTTATGCACACATTTCAACATGTATTTAGTTCAGGTTGACCTCCTGAAGCATAAATGAGCATTAATTTGACTACACATCTCATTCCTATGAAGACACATTCCAAGTCAAAAAAACGTGTTCAGCTCGGCCTGAAAGTGCATTTAAAGCAATAAAAACTCAAATTGAGTGTCACACCTAAACCAAAGGACTTATGCACAAACTTCAACATGTATTTTGTTCAGGATGACCTCCTGAAGCCTAAATGAGCATTAATTTGACTACACATCTCATTCCTATGAAGATACATTCAAAGTCAAAAAACGAGCTCGGTACGGCCTGAAAATGCATTTAAAGCAATAAAAACTCAAATTGAGTGTCAAAGCCTAAACCAAAGGACTTATGCACACACTTCAACATGTATTTAGTTCAGGTTGACCTCCTGAAGCCTAAATGAGCATTAATTTGACTACACATCTCATTCCTATGAAGATACATTCAAAGTCAAAAAACGTGCTCAACTCAGCCTGAAAGTGCATTTAAAGCAATAATAACTCAAAATGAGTGTCACGCTTAAACCAAAGGACTTATGCACACATTTCAACATGTATTTAGTTCAGGTTGACCCCCTCAAGCCTAAATCACCATTAATTTGATGACACACCTCATTCCTATGAAGATACATTCAAAGTCAAAAAACGTGCTCGGTACGGCCTGAAAATGCATTTAAAGCAATAAAAACTCAAATTGAGTGTCACGCCTAAACCAAAGGATTTATGCACACATTTCAACATGTATTTAGTCCAGGTTGACCCCCTCAAGCCTAAATCACCATTAATTTGATGACACATCTCATTCCTATGAAGATACATTCAAAGTCAAAAAACGTGCTCCACTCGGCCTGACAGTGCTTTTAAAGCAATAAAAACTCAAAATGAGTGTCACGCCTAAACCAAAGGACTTATGCACACATTTCAACATGTATTTATTTCAGGTTGACCTCCTGAAGCCTAAATGAGCATTAATTTGACTACACATCTCATTCCTATGAAGATACATTCAAAGTCAAAAAACGTGCTCCACTCGGCCTGAAAGTGCATTTAAAGCAATAAAAACTCAAATTGAGTGTCACGCTTAAACCAAAGGACTTATGCACACATTTCAACATGTATTTAGTTCAGGTTGACCTCCTGAAGCCTAAATGAGCATTAATTTGACTACACATCTCATTCCTATGAAGATACATTCAAAGTCAAAAAACGTGCTCAACTCAGCCTGAAAGTGCATTTAAAGCAATAAAAACTCAAAATGAGTGTCACGCTTAAACCAAAGGACTTATGCACACATTTCAACATGTATTTAGTTCAGGTTGACCCCCTCAAGCCTAAATCACCATTAATTTGATGACACACCTCATTCCTATGAAGATACATTCAAAGTCAAAAAACGTGCTCGGTACGGCCTGAAAATGCATTTAAAGCAATAAAAACTCAAATTGAGTGTCACGCCTAAACCAAAGGATTTATGCACACATTTCAACATGTATTTAGTTCAGGTTGACCCCCTCAAGCCTAAATCACCATTAATTTGATGACACATCTCATTCCTATGAAGATACATTCAAAGTCAAAAAACGTGCTCCACTTGGCCTGACAGTGCATTTAAAGCAATAAAAACTCAAAATGAGTGTCACACCTAAACCAAAGGACTTATGCACACATTTCAACATGTATTTATTTCAGGTTGACCTCCTGAAGCCTAAATGAGCATTAATTTGACTACACATCTCATTCCTATGAAGATACATTCAAAGTAAAAAAACGTGCTCCACTCGGCCTGAAAGTGCATTTAAAGAAATAAAAACTCAAATTGAGTGTCACGCTTAAACCAAAGGACTTATGCACACATTTCAACATGTATTTAGTTCAGGTTGACCTCCTGAAGCCTAAATGAGCATTAATTTGACTACACATCTCATTCCTATGAAGATACATTCAAAGTCAAAAAACGTACTCAACTCAGCCTGAAAGTGCATTTAAAGCAATAAAAACTCAAAATGAGTGTCACGCTTAAACCAAAGGACTTATGCACACATTTCAACATGTATTTAGTTCAGGTTGACCCCCTCAAGCCTAAATCACCATTAATTTGATGACACACCTCATTCCTATGAAGATACATTCAAAGTCAAAAAACGTGCTCGGTACGGCCTGAAAATGCATTTAAAGCAATAAAAACTCAAATTGAGTGTAACGCCTAAACCAAAGGATTTATGCACACATTTCAAAATGTATTTTGTTCAGGTTGACCTCCTGAAGCCTAAATGAGCATTAATTTGACTACACATCTCATTCCTATGAAGATACATTCAAAGTCAAAAAACGTGCTCCACTCGGCCTGAAAGTGCATTTAAAGCAATAAAAACTCAAATTGAGTGTCACGCTTAAACCAAAGGATTTATGCACACATTTCAAAATGTATTTTGTTCAGGTTGACCTCCTGAAGCCTAAATGAGCATTAATTTGACTACACATCTCATTCCTATGAAGATACATTCAAAGTCAAAAAACGTGCTCCACTCGGCCTGAAAGTGCATTTAAAGCAATAAAAACTCAAATTGAGTGTCACGCTTAAACCAAAGGACTTATGCACACACTTCAACATGTATTTTGTTCAGGTTGACCCCCTCAAGCCTAAATCACCATTAATTTGATGACACACCTCATTCCTATGAGGATACATTAAAAGTCAAAAAACGTGCTCGGGACGGCCTGAAAATGCATTTAAAGCAATAAAAACTCAAATTGAGTGACACGCCTAAACCAAAGGACTTATGCACACATTTCAACATGTATTTATTTCAGGTTGACCCCCTGAAGCCTAAATGAGCATTAATTTGACTACACATCTCATTCCTATGAAGATACATTCAAAGTCAAAAAACGTGCTTCACTCGGCCTGAAAGTGCATTTAAAGCAATAAAAACTCAAATTGAGTGTCACGCTTAAACCAAAGGACTTATGCACACATTTCAACATGTATTTAGTTCAGGTTGACCTCCTGAAGCATAAATGAGCATTAATTTGACTACACATCTCATTCCTATGAAGACACATTCCAAGTCAAAAAAACGTGTTCAGCTCGGCCTGAAAGTGCATTTAAAGCAATAAAAACTCAAATTGAGTGTCACACCTAAACCAAAGGACTTATGCACAAACTTCAACATGTATTTTGTTCAGGATGACCTCCTGAAGCCTAAATGAGCATTAATTTGACTACACATCTCATTCCTATGAAGATACATTCAAAGTCAAAAAACGAGCTCGGTACGGCCTGAAAATGCATTTAAAGCAATAAAAACTCAAATTGAGTGTCAAAGCCTAAACCAAAGGACTTATGCACACACTTCAACATGTATTTAGTTCAGGTTGACCTCCTGAAGCCTAAATGAGCATTAATTTGACTACACATCTCATTCCTATGAAGATACATTCAAAGTCAAAAAACGTGCTCAACTCAGCCTGAAAGTGCATTTAAAGCAATAATAACTCAAAATGAGTGTCACGCTTAAACCAAAGGACTTATGCACACATTTCAACATGTATTTAGTTCAGGTTGACCCCCTCAAGCCTAAATCACCATTAATTTGATGACACACCTCATTCCTATGAAGATACATTCAAAGTCAAAAAACGTGCTCGGTACGGCCTGAAAATGCATTTAAAGCAATAAAAACTCAAATTGAGTGTCACGCCTAAACCAAAGGATTTATGCACACATTTCAACATGTATTTAGTCCAGGTTGACCCCCTCAAGCCTAAATCACCATTAATTTGATGACACATCTCATTCCTATGAAGATACATTCAAAGTCAAAAAACGTGCTCCACTCGGCCTGACAGTGCTTTTAAAGCAATAAAAACTCAAAATGAGTGTCACGCCTAAACCAAAGGACTTATGCACACATTTCAACATGTATTTATTTCAGGTTGACCTCCTGAAGCCTAAATGAGCATTAATTTGACTACACATCTCATTCCTATGAAGATACATTCAAAGTCAAAAAACGTGCTCCACTCGGCCTGAAAGTGCATTTAAAGCAATAAAAACTCAAATTGAGTGTCACGCTTAAACCAAAGGACTTATGCACACATTTCAACATGTATTTAGTTCAGGTTGACCTCCTGAAGCCTAAATGAGCATTAATTTGACTACACATCTCATTCCTATGAAGATACATTCAAAGTCAAAAAACGTGCTCAACTCAGCCTGAAAGTGCATTTAAAGCAATAAAAACTCAAAATGAGTGTCACGCTTAAACCAAAGGACTTATGCACACATTTCAACATGTATTTAGTTCAGGTTGACCCCCTAAAGCCTAAATCACCATTAATTTGATGACACACCTCATTCCTATGAAGATACATTCAAAGTCAAAAAACGTTCTCGGTACGGCCTGAAAATGCATTTAAAGCAATAAAAACTCAAATTGAGTGTCACGCCTAAACCAAAGGATTTATGCACACATTTCAAAATGTATTTTGTTCAGGTTGACCTCCTGAAGCCTAAATGAGCATTAATTTGACTACACATCTCATTCCGATGAAGATACATTCAAAGTCAAAAAACGTGCTCCACTCGGCCTGAAAGTGCATTTAAAGCAATAAAAACTCAAATTGAGTGTCACGCTTAAACCAAAGGACTTATGCACACATTTCAACATGTATTTAGTTCAGGTTGACCTCCTGAAGCCTAAATGAGCATTAATTTGACTACACATCTCATTCCTATGAAGATACATTCAAAGTCAAAAAACGTGCTCAACTCAGCCTGAAAGTGCATTTAAAGCAATAAAAACTCAAAATGAGTGCCACGCTTAAACCAAAGGACTTATGCCCACATTTCAACATGTATTTAGTTCAGGTTGACCCCCTCAAGCCTAAATCACCATTAATTTGATGACACACCTCATTCCTATGAAGATACATTCAAAGTCAAAAAACGTGCTCGGTACGGCCTGAAAATGCATTTAAAGCAATAAAAACTCAAATTGAGTGTCACGCCTAAACCAAAGGATTTATGCACACATTTCAAAATGTATTTTGTTCAGGTTGACCTCCTGAAGCCTAAATGAGCATTAATTTGACTACACATCTCATTCCTATGAAGATACATTCAAAGTCAAAAAACGTGTTCAGCTCGGCCTGAAACTGCATTTAAAGCAATAAAAACTCAAATTGAGTGTCACACCTAAACCAAAGGACTTATGCACACACTTCAACATGTATTTTGTTCAGGATGACCCTCTGAAGCCTAAATGACCATTAATTTGACTACACAACTCATTCCTATGAGGATACATTAAAAGTCAAAAAACGTGCTCGGGACGGCCTGAAAATGCATTTAAAGCAATAAAAACTCAAATTGAGTGACACGCCTAAACCAAAGGACTTATGCACACATTTCAACATGTATTTATTTCAGGTTGACCCCCTGAAGCCTAAATGAGCATTAATTTGACTACACATCTCATTCCTATGAAGATACATTCAAAGTCAAAAAACGTGCTCCACTCGGCCTGAAAATGCATTTAGAGCAATAAAAACTCAAACTGAGTGTCACACCTAAACCAAAGGACTTATGCACACATTTCAACATGTATTTTGTTCATGTTGACCCCCTGAAGCCTAAATAATCATTAATTTGATGACACACCTCATTCCTATGAAGATACATTCAAAGTAAAAAAACGTGCTCGGTACGGCCTGAAAATGCATTTTAAAGCAATAAAGACTCATATTGAGTGTCACGCCTAAACCAAAGGACTCATGCACACATTTCAACATGTATTTATTTCAGGTTGACCTCCTGAAGCCTAAATGAGCATTAATTTGACTACACATCTCATTCCTATGAAGATACATTCAAAGTCAAAAAACGTGCTCCACTCGGCCTGAAAGTGCATTTAAAGCAATAAAAACTCAAATTGAGTGTCACGCTTAAACCAAAGGACTTATGCACACATTTCAACATGTATTTAGTTCAGGTTGACCTCCTGAAGCCTAAATGAGCATTAATTTGACTACACATCTCATTCCTATGAAGATACATTCAAAGTCAAAAAACGTGCTCAACTCAGCCTGAAAGTGCATTTAAAGCAATAAAAACTCAAAATGAGTGTCACGCTTAAACCAAAGGACTTATGCACACATTTCAACATGTATTTAGTTCAGGTTGACCCCCTAAAGCCTAAATCACCATTAATTTGATGACACACCTCATTCCTATGAAGATACATTCAAAGTCAAAAAACGTTCTCGGTACGGCCTGAAAATGCATTTAAAGCAATAAAAACTCAAATTGAGTGTCACGCCTAAACCAAAGGATTTATGCACACATTTCAAAATGTATTTTGTTCAGGTTGACCTCCTGAAGCCTAAATGAGCATTATTTTGACTACACATCTCATTCCTATGAAGATACATTCAAAGTCAAAAAACGTGCTCCACTCGGCCTGAAAGTGCATTTAAAGCAATAAAAACTCAAATTGAGTGTCACGCTTAAACCAAAGGACTTATGCACACATTTCAACATGTATTTAGTTCAGGTTGACCTCCTGAAGCCTAAATGAGCATTAATTTGACTACACATCTCATTCCTATGAAGATACATTCAAAGTCAAAAAACGTGCTCAACTCAGCCTGAAAGTGCATTTAAAGCAATAAAAACTCAAAATGAGTGCCACGCTTAAACCAAAGGACTTATGCCCACATTTCAACATGTATTTAGTTCAGGTTGACCCCCTCAAGCCTAAATCACCATTAATTTGATGACACACCTCATTCCTATGAAGATACATTCAAAGTCAAAAAACGTGCTCGGTACGGCCTGAAAATGCATTTAAAGCAATAAAAACTCAAATTGAGTGTCACGCCTAAACCAAAGGATTTATGCACACATTTCAAAATGTATTTTGTTCAGGTTGACCTCCTGAAGCCTAAATGAGCATTAATTTGACTACACATCTCATTCCTATGAAGATACATTCAAAGTCAAAAAACGTGTTCAGCTCGGCCTGAAACTGCATTTAAAGCAATAAAAACTCAAATTGAGTGTCACACCTAAACCAAAGGACTTATGCACACACTTCAACATGTATTTTGTTCAGGATGACCCTCTGAAGCCTAAATGACCATTAATTTGACTACACAACTCATTCCTATGAGGATACATTAAAAGTCAAAAAACGTGCTCGGGACGGCCTGAAAATGCATTTAAAGCAATAAAAACTCAAATTGAGTGACACGCCTAAACCAAAGGACTTATGCACACATTTCAACATGTATTTATTTCAGGTTGACCCCCTGAAGCCTAAATGAGCATTAATTTGACTACACATCTCATTCCTATGAAGATACATTCAAAGTCAAAAAACGTGCTCCACTCGGCCTGAAAATGCATTTAGAGCAATAAAAACTCAAACTGAGTGTCACACCTAAACCAAAGGACTTATGCACACATTTCAACATGTATTTTGTTCATGTTGACCCCCTGAAGCCTAAATAATCATTAATTTGATGACACACCTCATTCCTATGAAGATACATTCAAAGTAAAAAAACGTGCTCGGTACGGCCTGAAAATGCATTTTAAAGCAATAAAGACTCATATTGAGTGTCACGCCTAAACCAAAGGACTCATGCACACATTTCAACATGTATTTTGTTCAGGTTGACCCCCTGAAGCCTAAATGAGCATTAATTTGACTACACATCTCATTCCTATGAAGATACATTCAAAGTCAAAAAACGTGCTCAACTCAGCCTGAAAGTGCATTTAAAGCAATAAAAACTCAAATTGAGTGTCACACCTAAACCAAAGGACTTATGCACACACTTCAACATGTATTTTGTTCAGGATGACGCCCTGAAGCCTAAATCACCATTAATTTGACTACACAACTCATTCCTATGAAGATACATTCAAAGTCAAAAAACGAGCTCAACTCGGCCTGAAAGTGCATTTAAAGCAATAAAAACTCAAAATGAGTGTAACGCTTAAACCAAAGAAAGGACTTATGCACACATTTCAACATGTATTTAGTTCAGGTTGACCCCCTAAAGCCTAAATCACCATTAATTTGATGACACACCTCATTCCTATGAAGATACATTCAAAGTCAAAAAACGTTCTCGGTACGGCCTGAAAATGCATTTAAAGCAATAAAAACTCAAATTGAGTGTCACGCCTAAACCAAAGGATTTATGCACACATTTCAAAATGTATTTTGTTCAGGTTGACCTCCTGAAGCCTAAATGAGCATTAATTTGACTACACATCTCATTCCTATGAAGATACATTCAAAGTCAAAAAACGTGCTCCACTCGGCCTGAAAGTGCATTTAAAGCAATAAAAACTCAAATTGAGTGTCACGCTTAAAGCAAAGGACTTATGCACACATTTCAACATGTATTTAGTTCAGGTTGACCCCCTGAAGCCTAAATGAGCATTAATTTAACTACACATCTCATTCCTATGAAGATACATTCAAAGTCAAAAAACGTGCTCAACTCAGCCTGAAAGTGCATTTAAAGCAAAAAAAAAACTCAAAATGAGTGCCACGCTTAAACCAAAGGACTTATGCACACATTTCAACATGTATTTAGTTCAGGTTGACCCCCTCAAGCCTAAATCACCATTAATTTGATGACACACCTCATTCCTATGAAGATACATTCAAAGTCAAAAAACGTGCTCGGTACGGCCTGAAAATGCATTTAAAGCAATAAAAACTCAAATTGAGTGTCACGCCTAAACCAAAGGATTTATGCACACATTTCAAAATGTATTTTGTTCAGGTTGACCTCCTGAAGCCTAAATGACATTAATTTGACTACACATCTCATTCCTATGAAGATACATTCAAAGTCAAAAAACGTGTTCAGCTCGGCCTGAAAGTGCATTTAAAGCAATAAAAACTCAAATTGAGTGTCACACCTAAACCAAAGGACTTATGCACACACTTCAACATGTATTTTGTTCAGGATGACCCTCTGAAGCCTAAATGACCATTAATTTGACTACACAACTCATTCCTATGAGGATACATTAAAAGTCAAAAAACGTGCTCGGGACGGCCTGAAAATGCATTTAAAGCAATAAAAACTCAAATTGAGTGACACGCCTAAACCAAAGGACTTATGCACACATTTCAACATGTATTTATTTCAGGTTGACCCCCTGAAGCCTAAATGAGCATGAATTTGACTACACATCTCATTCCTATGAAGATACATTCAAAGTCAAAAAACGTGCTCCACTCGGCCTGAAAATGCATTTAGAGCAATAAAAACTCAAATTGAGTGTCACACCTAAACCAAAGGACTTATGCACACATTTCAACATGTATTTTGTTCATGTTGACCCCCTGAAGCCTAAATAATCATTAATTTGATGACATACCTCATTCCTATGAAGATACATTCAAAGTAAAAAAACGTGCTCGGTACGGCCTGAAAATGCATTTTAAAGCAATAAAGACTCAAATTGAGTGTCACGCCTAAACCAAAGGACTCATGCACACATTTCAACATGTATTTTGTTCAGGTTGACCCCCTGAAGCCTAAATGAGCATTAATTTGACTACACATCTCATTCCTATGAAGATACATTCAAAGTAAAAAAACGTGCTCCACTCGGCCTGAAAGTGCATTTAAAGCAATAAAAACTCAAAATGAGTGTCACGCCTAAACCAAAGAAAGGACTTATGCACACACTTCAACATGTATTTTGTTCAGGATGACCCCCTGAAACCTAAATCACCATTAATTTGATCACACAACTCATTCCTATGAAGATACATTCAAAGTCAAAAAACGTGCTCGATACGGCCTGAAAATGCATTTTAAAGCAATAAAAACTCGAATTGAGTGTCACGCCTAAATCAAAGGACTTATGCACATATTTCAACATGTATTAAGTTCAGGTTGACCTCCTGAAGCCTAAATGACCATTAATTTGACTACACAACTCATTCCTATGAAGACACATTCCAAGTCAAAAAACGTGTTCAGCTCGGCCTGAAAGTGCATTTAAAGCAATAAAAACTCAAATTGAGTGTCACACCTAAATCAAAGGACTAATGCGCATATTTCAACATGTATTTTGTTCAGGTTGACCTCCTGAAGCCTAAATGACCATTAATTTGACTACACAACTCATTCCTATGAGGATACATTCAAACTCTGAAAACGTGCGCAACTCGGCCTGAAAATGCATTTAAAGCAATAAAAACTCAAATTGAGTGTCACACTTAAACCAAAGGACTTATGCACACACTTCATCATGTAATTTGTTCAGGATGACCCCTTGAAGCCTAAATCACCATTTTTTTGATGACACACCTCATTCCTATGAAGATACATTCAAAGTCAAAAAACGTGCTCGATACGGCCTGAAAATGCATTTTAAAGCAATAAAAACTCAAATTGAGTGTCACGCCTAAACCAAAGGACTCATGCACACATTTCAACATGTATTTTGTTCAGGATGACCCCCTGAAGCCTAAATCACCATTAATTTGATCACAAAACTCATTCCTATGAAGATACATTCAAAGTCAAAAAACGTGCTCGACTCGGCCTGAAAATGCATTTAAAGCAATAAAAACTCAAATTGAGTGTCACACCTAAATCAAAGGACTAATGCGCATATTTCAACATGTATTTTGTTCAGGTTGACCTCCTGAAGCCTAAATGAGCATTAATTTGACTACACAACTCATTCCTATGAGGATACATTCAAACTCTGAAAACGTGCGCAACTCGGCCTGAAACTGCATTTAAAGCAATAAAAACTCAAATTGAGTGTCACACTTAAACCAAAGGACTTATGCACACACTTCATCATGTAATTTGTTCAGGATGACCCCCTGAAGCCTAAATCACCATTTTTTTGATGACACACCTCATTCCTATGAAGATACATTCAAAGTCAAAAAACGTGCTCGACTCGGCCTGAAAATGCATTTAAAGCAATAAAAACTCAAATTGAGTGTCACGCCTAAACCAAAGGACTCATGCACACATTTCAACATGTATTTTGTTCAGGTTGACCCCCTGAGGCTGAAATGAGCATTAATTTGACTACACATCTCATTCCTATGAAGATACATTCAAAGTCAAAAAACGTGCTCGATACGGCCTGAAAGTGCATTTAAAGCAATAAAAACTCAAATTGAGTGTCACACCTAAACCAAAGGACTTATGCACACACTTCAACATGTATTTTGTTCAGGATGACGCCCTGAAGCCGAAATCACCATTAATTTGACTACACAACTCATTCCTATGAAGATACATTCAAAGTCAAAAAACGAGCTCAACTCGGCCTGAAAGTGCATTTAAAGCAATAAAAACTCAAAATGAGTGTCACGCCTAAACCAAAGAAAGGACTTATGCACACACTTCAACATGTATTTTGTTCAGGATGACCCCCTGAAGCCTAAATCACCATTAATTTGATCACACAACTCATTCCTATGAAGATACATTCAAAGTCAAAAAACGTGCTCAACTCGGCCTGAAAATGCATTTAAAGCAATAAAAACTCAAAATGAGTGTCACACCTAAATCAAAGGACTTATGCACACATTTCAACATGTATTTAGTTCAGGTTGACCTCCTGAAGCCTAAATGACCATTAATTTGACTACACAACTCATTCCTATGAAGACACATTCCAAGTCAAAAAACGTGTTCAGCTCGGGCTGAAAATGCATTTAAAGCAATAAAAACTCAAAATGAGTGTCACGATTAAACCAAAGGACTTATGCACACACTTCAACATGTATTTTGTTCAGGATGACCCCCTGAAGCCTAAATCACCATTAATTTGATCACACAACTAATTCCTATGAAGATACATTCAAAGTCAAAAAACGTGCTCGATACGCCCTGAAAATTTATTTTAAAGCAATAAAAACTCAAATTGAGTGTCACGCCTAAATCAAAGGACTTATGCACATATTTCAACATGTATTTAGTTCAGGTTGACCTCCTGAAGCCTAAATGACCATTAATTTGACTACACAACTCATTCCTATGAAGACACATTCCAAGTCAAAAAACGTGTTCAGCTCGGCCTGAAAGTGCATTTAAAGCAATAAAAACTCAAATTGAGTGTCACACCTAAATCAAAGGACTAATGCGCATATTTCAACATGTATTTTGTTCAGGTTGACCTCCTGAAGCCTAAATGACCATTAATTTGACTACACAACTCATTCCTATGAGGATACATTCAAACTCTGAAAACGTGCGCAACTCGGCCTGAAAATGCATTTAAAGCAATAAAAACTCAAATTGAGTGTC
This sequence comes from Hippocampus zosterae, assembly GCF_025434085.1. Classification (NCBI taxonomy): domain Eukaryota; kingdom Metazoa; phylum Chordata; class Actinopteri; order Syngnathiformes; family Syngnathidae; genus Hippocampus; species Hippocampus zosterae. The sequence continues at coordinate 23,371,719 of NC_067462.1, read as the reverse complement.
ACACTTAAACCAAAGGACTTATGCACACACTTCATCATGTAATTTGTTCAGGATGACCCCTTGAAGCCTAAATCACCATTTTTTTGATGACACACCTCAGTCCTATGAAGATACATTCAAAGTCAAAAAACGTGCTCGATACGGCCTGAAAATGCATTTTAAAGCAATAAAAACTCAAATTGAGTGTCACGCATAAACCAAAGGACTCATGCACACATTTCAACATGTATTTTGTTCAGGTTGACCTCCTGAAGCCTAAATGAGCATTAATTTCACTACACATCTCATTCCTATGAAGATACATTCAAAGTCAAAAAACGTGCTCCACTTGGGCTTAAAGTGCATTTAAAGCAATAAAAACTCAAATTGAGTGTCACACCTAAACCAAAGGACTTATGCACATATTTCAACATGTATTTAGTTCAGGTTGACCTCCTGAAGCCTAAATGAGCATTAATTTGACTACACATCTCATTCCTATGAAGATACATTCAAAGTCAAAAAACGTGCTCGGTACGGCCTGAAAATGCATTTAAAGCAATAAAAACTCAAATTGAGTGTCACACCTAAACCAAAGGACTTATGTACACACTTCAACATGTATTTTGTTCAGGATGACGCCCTGAAGCCTAAATCACCATTAATTTGACTACACAACTCATTCCTATGAAGATTATTTCAAAGTCAAAAAACGAGCTCAACTCGGCCTGAAAGTGCATTTAAAGCAATAAAAACTCAAAATGAGTGTCACGCCTAAACCAAAGGACTTATGCACACACTTCAACATGTATTTTGTTCAGGATGACCCCCTGAAGCCTAAATCACCATTAATTTGATCACAAAACTCATTCCTATGAAGATACATTCAAAGTCAAAAAACGTGCTCGACTCGGCCTGAAAATGCATTTAAAGCAATAAAAACTCAAATTGAGTGTCACACCTAAATCAAAGGACTAATGCGCATATTTCAACATGTATTTTGTTCAGGTTGACCTCCTGAAGCCTAAATGAGCATTAATTTGACTACACAACTCATTCCTATGAGGATACATTCAAACTCTGAAAACGTGCGCAACTCGGCCTGAAACTGCATTTAAAGCAATAAAAACTCAAATTGAGTGTCACACTTAAACCAAAGGACTTATGCACACACTTCATCATGTAATTTGTTCAGGATGACCCCCTGAAGCCTAAATCACCATTTTTTTGATGACACACCGCATTCCTATGGAGATACATTCAAAGTCAAAAAACGTGCTCGATACGGCCTGAAAATGCATTTAAAGCAATAAAAACTCAAATTGAGTGTCACACCTAAACCAAAGGACTCATGCACACATTTCAACATGTATTTTGTTCAGGTTGACCTCCTGAAGCCTAAATGAGCATTAATTTGACTACACATCTCATTCCTATGAAGATACATTCAAAGTCAAAAAACGTGCTCGATACGGCCTGAAAATGCATTTAAAGCAATAAAAACTCAAATTGAGTGTCACACCTAAACCAAAGGACTTATGCACACATTTCAACATGTATTTTGTTCAGGTTGACCTTCCTGAAGCCTAAACGAGCATTAATTTGACTACACATCTCATTCCTATGAAGATACATTCAAAGTCAAAAAACGTGCTCCACTCGACCTGAAAGTGCATTTAAAGCAATAAAAACTCAAATTGAGTGTCACACCTAAACCAAAGGACTTATGCACACATTTCAACATGTATTTAGTTCAGGTTGACCTCCTGAAGCCTAAATGACCATTAATTTGACTACACAACTCATTCCTATGAAGATACATTCAAAGTCAAAAAACGTGCTCCACTCGGCTGGAAAGTGCATTTAAAGCAATAAAAACTCAAAATGAGTGTCACGCCTAAACCAAAGGACTTATTCACACATTTCAACATGTATTTAGTTCAGGTTGACCTCCTGAAGCCTAAATGAGCATTAATTTGACTACACAAATCATTCCTATGAAGGAACATTCAAAGTAAAAAAACGGGCTCAACTCGGCCTGAAAGTGCATTTAAAGAAATAAAAACTCAAATTGAGTGTCAAATCTAAACCAAACGACTTATGCACACATTTCAACATGTATTTAATCAGGTTGACCTCTTGAAGCCTAAATCACCATTAATTTGATCACACAACTCATTCCTATGAAGATACATTCAAAGTAAAAAAACGGACTCAACTCGGACTGAAAGTGCATTTAAAGCAATAAAAACTGAAAATGAGTGTCACGCCTAAACCAAAGGACTTATGCACACATTTCAACATGTATTTAGTTCAGGTTGACGTCCTGAAGCCTAAATGAGCATTAATTTGACTACACAACTTATTCCTATGAAGATACATTCAAAGTAAAAAAACGTGCTCTACTCGGCCTGAAAACGCATTTAAAGCAATAAAAACTCAAAATGAGTGTCACGCCTAAACCAAAGGCCTTATGCACACATTTCAACATGTATTTAGTTCAGGTTGACCTCCTGAAGCCTAAATAAGCATTAATTTGACGACACAACTCATTCCTATGAAGGAACATTCAAAGTAAAAAAACGGGCTCAACTCGGACTGAAAGTACATTTAAAGCAATAAAAACTGAAAATGAGTGTCACGCCTAAACCAAAGGACTTATGCACACATTTCAACATGTATTTAGTTCAGGTTGACCTCCTGAAGCCTAAATGAGCATTAATTTGACTACACAACTCATTCCTATGAAGGTACATTCAAAGTCACAAAACGTGCTCAACTAGGCCTGAAAGTGCATTTAAAGCAATAAAAACTCAAAATGAGTGTCACGCCTAAACCAAAGGACTTATGCACACATTTCAACATGTATTTAGTTCAGGTTGACCTCCTGAAGCCTAAATCACCATTAATTTGACTACACAACTTATTCCTATGAAGATACATTCAAAGTAAAAAAACGGGCTCAACTCGGACTGAAAGTGCATTTAAAGCAATAAAAACTGAAAATGAGTGTCACGCCTAAACCAAAGGACTTATGCACACATTTCAACATGTATTTAGTTCAGGTTGACCTCCTGAAGCCTAAATGAGCATTAATTTGACTACACAACTCATTCCTATGAAGGTACATTCAAAGTCACAAAACGGGCTCAACTCGGACTGAAAGTGCATTTAAAGCAATAAAAACTGAAAATGAGTGTCACGCCTAAACCAAAGGACTTATGCACACATTTCAACATGTATTTAGTTCAGGTTGACCTCCTGAAGCCTAAATGAGCATTAATTTGACTACACAACTCATTCCTATGAAGGTACATTCAAAGTCACAAAACGTGCTCAACTAGGCCTGAAAGTGCATTTAAAGCAATAAAAACTCAAAATGAGTGTCACGCCTAAACCAAAGGACTTAAGCACACATTTCAACATGTATTTAGTTCAGGTTGACCTCCTGAAGCCTAAATGAGCATTAATTTGACGACACAACTCATTCCTATGAAGGAACATTCAAAGTAAAAAAACGGGCTCAACTCGGACTGAAAGTACATTTAAAGCAATAAAAACTGAAAATGAGTGTCACGCCTAAACCAAAGGACTTATGCACACATTTCAACATGTATTTAGTTCAGGTTGACCTCCTGAAGCCTAAATCACCATTAATTTGACTACACAACTTATTCCTATGAAGATACATTCAAAGTAAAAAAACGGGCTCAACTCGGACTGAAAGTGCATTTAAAGCAATAAAAACTGAAAATGAGTGTCACGCCTAAACCAAAGGACTTATGCACACATTTCAACATGTATTTAGTTCAGGTTGACCTCCTGAAGCCTAAATGAGCATTAATTTGACTACACAACTCATTCCTATGAAGGTACATTCAAAGTCACAAAACGTGCTCAACTAGGCCTGAAAGTGCATTTAAAGCAATAAAAACTCAAAATGAGTGTCACGCCTAAACCAAAGGACTTAAGCACACATTTCAACATGTATTTAGTTCAGGTTGACCTCCTGAAGCCTAAATCACCATTAATTTGACTACACAACTTATTCCTATGAAGATACATTCAAAGTAAAAAAACGGGCTCAACTCGGACTGAAAGTGCATTTAAAGCAATAAAAACTGAAAATGAGTGTCACGCCTAAACCAAAGGACTTATGCACACATTTCAACATGTATTTAGTTCAGGTTGACGTCCTGAAGCCTAAATGAGCATTAATTTGACTACACAACTTATTCCTATGAAGATACATTCAAAGTAAAAAAACGTGCTCTACTCGGCCTGAAAATGCATTTAAAGCAATAAAAACTCAAAATGAGTGTCACGCCTAAACCAAAGGACTTATGCACACATTACAACATGTATTTAGTTCAGGTTGACCTCCTGAAGCCTAAATGAGCATTAATTTGACTACACAACTCATTCCTATGAAGGAACATTCAAAGTAAAAAAACGGGCTCAACTCGGACTGAAAGTACATTTAAAGCAATAAAAACTGAAAATGAGTGTCACGCCTAAACCAAAGGACTTATGCACACATTTCAACATGTATTTAGTTCAGGTTGACCTCCTGAAGCCTAAATGAGCATTAATTTGACTACACAACTCATTCCTTTGAAGGTACATTCAAAGTCACAAAACGTGCTCAACTAGGCCTGAAAGTGCATTTAAAGCAATAAAAACTCAAAATGAGTGTCACGCCTAAACCAAAGGACTTAAGCACACATTTCAACATGTATTTAGTTCAGGTTGACCTCCTGAAGCCTAAATCACCATTAATTTGACTACACAACTTATCCCTATGAAGATACATTCAAAGTAAAAAAACGGGCTCAACTCGGACTGAAAGTGCATTTAAAGCAATAAAAACTGAAAATGAGTGTCACGCCTAAACCAAAGGACTTATGCACACATTTCAACATGTATTTAGTTCAGGTTGACGTCCTGAAGCCTAAATGAGCATTAATTTGACTACACAACTTATTCCTATGAAGATACATTCAAAGTAAAAAAACGTGCTCTACTCGGCCTGAAAATGCATTTAAAGCAATAAAAACTCAAAATGAGTGTCACGCCTAAACCAAAGGACTTATGCACACATTACAACATGTATTTAGTTCAGGTTGACCTCCTGAAGCCTAAATGAGCATTAATTTGACTACACAACTCATTCCTATGAAGGAACATTCAAAGTAAAAAAACGGGCTCAACTCGGACTGAAAGTACATTTAAAGCAATAAAAACTGAAAATGAGTGTCACGCCTAAACCAAAGGACTTATGCACACATTTCAACATGTATTTAGTTCAGGTTGACCTCCTGAAGCCTAAATGAGCATTAATTTGACTACACAACTCATTCCTATGAAGGTACATTCAAAGTCACAAAACGGGCTCAACTCGGACTGAAAGTGCATTTAAAGCAATAAAAACTGAAAATGAGTGTCACGCCTAAACCAAAGGACTTATGCACACATTTCAACATGTATTTAGTTCAGGTTGACCTCCTGAAGCCTAAATGAGCATTAATTTGACTACACAACTCATTCCTATGAAGGAACATTCAAAGTAAAAAAACGGGCTCAACTCGGACTGAAAGTGCATTTAAAGCAATAAAAACTCAAAATGAGTGTCACGCCTAAACCAAAGGACTTATGCACACATTTCAACATGTATTTAGTTCAGGTTGACCTCCTGAAGCCTAAATGAGCATTATTTTGTCTATACAACTCATTCCTATGAAGGTATATTCAAAGTCACAAAACGTGCTCAACTAGGCCTGAAAGTGCATTTAAAGCAATAAAATCTCAAAATGAGTTTCACGCCTAAATCAAAGGACTTATGCACACATTTCAACATGTATTTAGTTTAGGTTGATCTCCTGAAGCCTAAATGAGCATTAATTTGATCACACAACTCATTCCCATGAAGATACATTCAAAGTCAGTAAGTGCCCTGCTCTGTCTGAAAATGCATTTGAATCAATAAAAACTAAAATTGAGTGTCATGCCTAAACCAAAGGACGTCTGCACACATTTCAACGTCTAAAGTGTTGTTTCCGATGCGTGCTAGTGTATGTGTGCGTGCGTGTGTGAGAGTGTGTAGGTGTGTTCGTGTGTTTGTGTGTGTTTGTGTGGGTGCGTGCGTGTGTGTGTGTGCGTGTGTGTGTTGTGCGCACCCCCCCCCCAAAAAAAGTACTGTATTCGGATAAAAATGACGAATTACTCGGAGGTTTTAACTTTTGCTTGCACTTGATTTGTTCTGACACCGACGACGTCCACCAATGACAGCCCGAGTGGATCTAGCCCACGTGGTGTGAGAGCAGGGGGAGGTGAAAAGATGCAAAGCCTAGGTGATTGGCTGTGTATCTTTCAGTCTTCCACGTGGGTTAGTCTTTGATCTCTATCAGTGTCCAAATGTTGTTTACATGCGTAGCGTGTGCGGATGTGTGTGCCTCTCATGAGTTTGTGTGTGTGTTTGCGCGCGCGTGATCGTGTGCCCATACATGTGTGAGTGTTTCTTTGATCTAAATCATCGTTGGTGTGTTGTTTACGATACGTGCTCGTCTGTGCGTACTTTTGTGTGAGTGTGTGTGCGTGCGTTTGTGTGTGTGCTTGCTGCGTGCTGGCGCGCTCGGAAGCGTGTGTGTCACAGAGAAAGAGAGGGAGCGGGACTCTATGTGAAACACACAGGACATTTGTAATTTCGTCCCTTTCACATTTTTTGGCTTTTTTAAAAATAAAACTTATTTTCATCAATGGTTCATAATGAGTGTCACACCTAGACCAAATGACTTATGCACACATTTCAACATTTATTTAGTTCAGGTTGACCTCCTGAAGCCTAAATGAGCGTTAAATTTGACCACACAACTCATTCCTATGAAGATATATTCAAACTCAGAAAGCGTGCTCGGCTCGGCCTGAAAATGCATTTAAAGCAATAAACACTCAAATTGAGTGTCACACCAAAACCAACGGACTTATGCACACATTTCAACATGTATTTAGTTCAGGTTGACCTCCTGAAGCCTAAATGAGCATTAATTTGACTACACAACTCATTCCTATGAAGGTACATTCAAAGTCACAAAACGTGCTCAACTAGGCCTGAAAGTGCATTTAAAGCAATAAAAACTCCAAATGAGTGTCACGCCTAAACCAAAGGACTTATGCACACATTTCAACATGTATTTAGTTCAGGTTGAGCCCCTCAAGCCTAAATGAGCATTAATTTGACTACACATCTCATTCCTATGAAGATACAAAGTCAAAAAACGAGCTCGGTACGGCCTGAAAATGCATTTAAAGCAATAAAAACTCAAATTGAGTGTCACGCCTAAACCAAAGGATTTATGCACACATTTCAACATGTATTTAGTTCAGGTTGACCCCCTCAAGCCTAAATCACCATTAATTTGATGACACATCTCATTCCTATGAAGATACATTCAAAGTCAAAAAACGTGCTCCACTTGGCCTGACAGTGCATTTAAAGCAATAAAAACTCAAAATGAGTGTCACACCTAAACCAAAGGACTTATGCACACATTTCAACATGTATTTATTTCAGGTTGACCTCCTGAAGCCTAAATGAGCATTAATTTGACTACACATCTCATTCCTATGAAGATACATTCAAAGTAAAAAAACGTGCTCCACTCGGCCTGAAAGTGCATTTAAAGAAATAAAAACTCAAATTGAGTGTCACGCTTAAACCAAAGGACTTATGCACACATTTCAACATGTATTTAGTTCAGGTTGACCTCCTGAAGCCTAAATGAGCATTAATTTGACTACACATCTCATTCCTATGAAGATACATTCAAAGTCAAAAAACGTACTCAACTCAGCCTGAAAGTGCATTTAAAGCAATAAAAACTCAAAATGAGTGTCACGCTTAAACCAAAGGACTTATGCACACATTTCAACATGTATTTAGTTCAGGTTGACCCCCTCAAGCCTAAATCACCATTAATTTGATGACACACCTCATTCCTATGAAGATACATTCAAAGTCAAAAAACGTGCTCGGTACGGCCTGAAAATGCATTTAAAGCAATAAAAACTCAAATTGAGTGTAACGCCTAAACCAAAGGATTTATGCACACATTTCAAAATGTATTTTGTTCAGGTTGACCTCCTGAAGCCTAAATGAGCATTAATTTGACTACACATCTCATTCCTATGAAGATACATTCAAAGTCAAAAAACGTGCTCCACTCGGCCTGAAAGTGCATTTAAAGCAATAAAAACTCAAATTGAGTGTCACGCTTAAACCAAAGGATTTATGCACACATTTCAAAATGTATTTTGTTCAGGTTGACCTCCTGAAGCCTAAATGAGCATTAATTTGACTACACATCTCATTCCTATGAAGATACATTCAAAGTCAAAAAACGTGCTCCACTCGGCCTGAAAGTGCATTTAAAGCAATAAAAACTCAAATTGAGTGTCACGCTTAAACCAAAGGACTTATGCACACACTTCAACATGTATTTTGTTCAGGTTGACCCCCTCAAGCCTAAATCACCATTAATTTGATGACACACCTCATTCCTATGAGGATACATTAAAAGTCAAAAAACGTGCTCGGGACGGCCTGAAAATGCATTTAAAGCAATAAAAACTCAAATTGAGTGACACGCCTAAACCAAAGGACTTATGCACACATTTCAACATGTATTTATTTCAGGTTGACCCCCTGAAGCCTAAATGAGCATTAATTTGACTACACATCTCATTCCTATGAAGATACATTCAAAGTCAAAAAACGTGCTTCACTCGGCCTGAAAGTGCATTTAAAGCAATAAAAACTCAAATTGAGTGTCACGCTTAAACCAAAGGACTTATGCACACATTTCAACATGTATTTAGTTCAGGTTGACCTCCTGAAGCATAAATGAGCATTAATTTGACTACACATCTCATTCCTATGAAGACACATTCCAAGTCAAAAAAACGTGTTCAGCTCGGCCTGAAAGTGCATTTAAAGCAATAAAAACTCAAATTGAGTGTCACACCTAAACCAAAGGACTTATGCACAAACTTCAACATGTATTTTGTTCAGGATGACCTCCTGAAGCCTAAATGAGCATTAATTTGACTACACATCTCATTCCTATGAAGATACATTCAAAGTCAAAAAACGAGCTCGGTACGGCCTGAAAATGCATTTAAAGCAATAAAAACTCAAATTGAGTGTCAAAGCCTAAACCAAAGGACTTATGCACACACTTCAACATGTATTTAGTTCAGGTTGACCTCCTGAAGCCTAAATGAGCATTAATTTGACTACACATCTCATTCCTATGAAGATACATTCAAAGTCAAAAAACGTGCTCAACTCAGCCTGAAAGTGCATTTAAAGCAATAATAACTCAAAATGAGTGTCACGCTTAAACCAAAGGACTTATGCACACATTTCAACATGTATTTAGTTCAGGTTGACCCCCTCAAGCCTAAATCACCATTAATTTGATGACACACCTCATTCCTATGAAGATACATTCAAAGTCAAAAAACGTGCTCGGTACGGCCTGAAAATGCATTTAAAGCAATAAAAACTCAAATTGAGTGTCACGCCTAAACCAAAGGATTTATGCACACATTTCAACATGTATTTAGTCCAGGTTGACCCCCTCAAGCCTAAATCACCATTAATTTGATGACACATCTCATTCCTATGAAGATACATTCAAAGTCAAAAAACGTGCTCCACTCGGCCTGACAGTGCTTTTAAAGCAATAAAAACTCAAAATGAGTGTCACGCCTAAACCAAAGGACTTATGCACACATTTCAACATGTATTTATTTCAGGTTGACCTCCTGAAGCCTAAATGAGCATTAATTTGACTACACATCTCATTCCTATGAAGATACATTCAAAGTCAAAAAACGTGCTCCACTCGGCCTGAAAGTGCATTTAAAGCAATAAAAACTCAAATTGAGTGTCACGCTTAAACCAAAGGACTTATGCACACATTTCAACATGTATTTAGTTCAGGTTGACCTCCTGAAGCCTAAATGAGCATTAATTTGACTACACATCTCATTCCTATGAAGATACATTCAAAGTCAAAAAACGTGCTCAACTCAGCCTGAAAGTGCATTTAAAGCAATAAAAACTCAAAATGAGTGTCACGCTTAAACCAAAGGACTTATGCACACATTTCAACATGTATTTAGTTCAGGTTGACCCCCTAAAGCCTAAATCACCATTAATTTGATGACACACCTCATTCCTATGAAGATACATTCAAAGTCAAAAAACGTTCTCGGTACGGCCTGAAAATGCATTTAAAGCAATAAAAACTCAAATTGAGTGTCACGCCTAAACCAAAGGATTTATGCACACATTTCAAAATGTATTTTGTTCAGGTTGACCTCCTGAAGCCTAAATGAGCATTAATTTGACTACACATCTCATTCCGATGAAGATACATTCAAAGTCAAAAAACGTGCTCCACTCGGCCTGAAAGTGCATTTAAAGCAATAAAAACTCAAATTGAGTGTCACGCTTAAACCAAAGGACTTATGCACACATTTCAACATGTATTTAGTTCAGGTTGACCTCCTGAAGCCTAAATGAGCATTAATTTGACTACACATCTCATTCCTATGAAGATACATTCAAAGTCAAAAAACGTGCTCAACTCAGCCTGAATGTGCATTTAAAGCAATAAAAACTCAAAATGAGTGCCACGCTTAAACCAAAGGACTTATGCCCACATTTCAACATGTATTTAGTTCAGGTTGACCCCCTCAAGCCTAAATCACCATTAATTTGATGACACACCTCATTCCTATGAAGATACATTCAAAGTCAAAAAACGTGCTCGGTACGGCCTGAAAATGCATTTAAAGCAATAAAAACTCAAATTGAGTGTCACGCCTAAACCAAAGGATTTATGCACACATTTCAAAATGTATTTTGTTCAGGTTGACCTCCTGAAGCCTAAATGAGCATTAATTTGACTACACATCTCATTCCTATGAAGATACATTCAAAGTCAAAAAACGTGTTCAGCTCGGCCTGAAACTGCATTTAAAGCAATAAAAACTCAAATTGAGTGTCACACCTAAACCAAAGGACTTATGCACACACTTCAACATGTATTTTGTTCAGGATGACCCTCTGAAGCCTAAATGACCATTAATTTGACTACACAACTCATTCCTATGAGGATACATTAAAAGTCAAAAAACGTGCTCGGGACGGCCTGAAAATGCATTTAAAGCAATAAAAACTCAAATTGAGTGACACGCCTAAACCAAAGGACTTATGCACACATTTCAACATGTATTTATTTCAGGTTGACCCCCTGAAGCCTAAATGAGCATTAATTTGACTACACATCTCATTCCTATGAAGATACATTCAAAGTCAAAAAACGTGCTCCACTCGGCCTGAAAATGCATTTAGAGCAATAAAAACTCAAACTGAGTGTCACACCTAAACCAAAGGACTTATGCACACATTTCAACATGTATTTTGTTCATGTTGACCCCCTGAAGCCTAAATAATCATTAATTTGATGACACACCTCATTCCTATGAAGATACATTCAAAGTAAAAAAACGTGCTCGGTACGGCCTGAAAATGCATTTTAAAGCAATAAAGACTCATATTGAGTGTCACGCCTAAACCAAAGGACTCATGCACACATTTCAACATGTATTTATTTCAGGTTGACCTCCTGAAGCCTAAATGAGCATTAATTTGACTACACATCTCATTCCTATGAAGATACATTCAAAGTCAAAAAACGTGCTCCACTCGGCCTGAAAGTGCATTTAAAGCAATAAAAACTCAAATTGAGTGTCACGCTTAAACCAAAGGACTTATGCACACATTTCAACATGTATTTAGTTCAGGTTGACCTCCTGAAGCCTAAATGAGCATTAATTTGACTACACATCTCATTCCTATGAAGATACATTCAAAGTCAAAAAACGTGCTCAACTCAGCCTGAAAGTGCATTTAAAGCAATAAAAACTCAAAATGAGTGTCACGCTTAAACCAAAGGACTTATGCACACATTTCAACATGTATTTAGTTCAGGTTGACCCCCTAAAGCCTAAATCACCATTAATTTGATGACACACCTCATTCCTATGAAGATACATTCAAAGTCAAAAAACGTTCTCGGTACGGCCTGAAAATGCATTTAAAGCAATAAAAACTCAAATTGAGTGTCACGCCTAAACCAAAGGATTTATGCACACATTTCAAAATGTATTTTGTTCAGGTTGACCTCCTGAAGCCTAAATGAGCATTATTTTGACTACACATCTCATTCCTATGAAGATACATTCAAAGTCAAAAAACGTGCTCCACTCGGCCTGAAAGTGCATTTAAAGCAATAAAAACTCAAATTGAGTGTCACGCTTAAACCAAAGGACTTATGCACACATTTCAACATGTATTTAGTTCAGGTTGACCTCCTGAAGCCTAAATGAGCATTAATTTGACTACACATCTCATTCCTATGAAGATACATTCAAAGTCAAAAAACGTGCTCAACTCAGCCTGAAAGTGCATTTAAAGCAAAAAAAAAACTCAAAATGAGTGCCACGCTTAAACCAAAGGACTTATGCCCACATTTCAACATGTATTTAGTTCAGGTTGACCCCCTCAAGCCTAAATCACCATTAATTTGATGACACACCTCATTCCTATGAAGATACATTCAAAGTCAAAAAACGTGCTCGGTACGGCCTGAAAATGCATTTAAAGCAATAAAAACTCAAATTGAGTGTCACGCCTAAACCAAAGGATTTATGCACACATTTCAAAATGTATTTTGTTCAGGTTGACCTCCTGAAGCCTAAATGACATTAATTTGACTACACATCTCATTCCTATGAAGATACATTCAAAGTCAAAAAACGTGTTCAGCTCGGCCTGAAAGTGCATTTAAAGCAATAAAAACTCAAATTGAGTGTCACACCTAAACCAAAGGACTTATGCACACACTTCAACATGTATTTTGTTCAGGATGACCCTCTGAAGCCTAAATGACCATTAATTTGACTACACAACTCATTCCTATGAGGATACATTAAAAGTCAAAAAACGTGCTCGGGACGGCCTGAAAATGCATTTAAAGCAATAAAAACTCAAATTGAGTGACACGCCTAAACCAAAGGACTTATGCACACATTTCAACATGTATTTATTTCAGGTTGACCCCCTGAAGCCTAAATGAGCATGAATTTGACTACACATCTCATTCCTATGAAGATACATTCAAAGTCAAAAAACGTGCTCCACTCGGCCTGAAAATGCATTTAGAGCAATAAAAACTCAAATTGAGTGTCACACCTAAACCAAAGGACTTATGCACACATTTCAACATGTATTTTGTTCATGTTGACCCCCTGAAGCCTAAATAATCATTAATTTGATGACATACCTCATTCCTATGAAGATACATTCAAAGTAAAAAAACGTGCTCGGTACGGCCTGAAAATGCATTTTAAAGCAATAAAGACTCAAATTGAGTGTCACGCCTAAACCAAAGGACTCATGCACACATTTCAACATGTATTTTGTTCAGGTTGACCCCCTGAAACCTAAATGAGCATTAATTTGACTACACATCTCATTCCTATGAAGATACATTCAAAGTAAAAAAACGTGCTCCACTCGGCCTGAAAGTGCATTTAAAGCAATAAAAACTCAAAATGAGTGTCACGCCTAAACCAAAGAAAGGACTTATGCACACACTTCAACATGTATTTTGTTCAGGATGACCCCCTGAAACCTAAATCACCATTAATTTGATCACACAACTCATTCCTATGAAGATACATTCAAAGTCAAAAAACGTGCTCGATACGGCCTGAAAATGCATTTTAAAGCAATAAAAACTCGAATTGAGTGTCACGCCTAAATCAAAGGACTTATGCACATATTTCAACATGTATTAAGTTCAGGTTGACCTCCTGAAGCCTAAATGACCATTAATTTGACTACACAACTCATTCCTATGAAGACACATTCCAAGTCAAAAAACGTGTTCAGCTCGGCCTGAAAGTGCATTTAAAGCAATAAAAACTCAAATTGAGTGTCACACCTAAATCAAAGGACTAATGCGCATATTTCAACATGTATTTTGTTCAGGTTGACCTCCTGAAGCCTAAATGACCATTAATTTGACTACACAACTCATTCCTATGAGGATACATTCAAACTCTGAAAACGTGCGCAACTCGGCCTGAAAATGCATTTAAAGCAATAAAAACTCAAATTGAGTGTCACACTTAAACCAAAGGACTTATGCACACACTTCATCATGTAATTTGTTCAGGATGACCCCTTGAAGCCTAAATCACCATTTTTTTGATGACACACCTCATTCCTATGAAGATACATTCAAAGTCAAAAAACGTGCTCGATACGGCCTGAAAATGCATTTTAAAGCAATAAAAACTCAAATTGAGTGTCACGCCTAAACCAAAGGACTCATGCACACATTTCAACATGTATTTTGTTCAGGATGACCCCCTGAAGCCTAAATCACCATTAATTTGATCACAAAACTCATTCCTATGAAGATACATTCAAAGTCAAAAAACGTGCTCGACTCGGCCTGAAAATGCATTTAAAGCAATAAAAACTCAAATTGAGTGTCACACCTAAATCAAAGGACTAATGCGCATATTTCAACATGTATTTTGTTCAGGTTGACCTCCTGAAGCCTAAATGAGCATTAATTTGACTACACAACTCATTCCTATGAGGATACATTCAAACTCTGAAAACGTGCGCAACTCGGCCTGAAACTGCATTTAAAGCAATAAAAACTCAAATTGAGTGTCACACTTAAACCAAAGGACTTATGCACACACTTCATCATGTAATTTGTTCAGGATGACCCCCTGAAGCCTAAATCACCATTTTTTTGATGACACACCTCATTCCTATGAAGATACATTCAAAGTCAAAAAACGTGCTCGACTCGGCCTGAAAATGCATTTAAAGCAATAAAAACTCAAATTGAGTGTCACGCCTAAACCAAAGGACTCATGCACACATTTCAACATGTATTTTGTTCAGGTTGACCCCCTGAGGCTGAAATGAGCATTAATTTGACTACACATCTCATTCCTATGAAGATACATTCAAAGTCAAAAAACGTGCTCGATACGGCCTGAAAGTGCATTTAAAGCAATAAAAACTCAAATTGAGTGTCACACCTAAACCAAAGGACTTATGCACACACTTCAACATGTATTTTGTTCAGGATGACGCTCTGAAGCCGAAATCACCATTAATTTGACTACACAACTCATTCCTATGAAGATACATTCAAAGTCAAAAAACGAGCTCAACTCGGCCTGAAAGTGCATTTAAAGCAATAAAAACTCAAAATGAGTGTCACGCCTAAACCAAAGAAAGGACTTATGCACACACTTCAACATGTATTTTGTTCAGGATGACCCCCTGAAGCCTAAATCACCATTAATTTGATCACACAACTCATTCCTATGAAGATACATTCAAAGTCAAAAAACGTGCTCAACTCGGCCTGAAAATGCATTTAAAGCAATAAAAACTCAAAATGAGTGTCACACCTAAATCAAAGGACTTATGCACACATTTCAACATGTATTTAGTTCAGGTTGACCTCCTGAAGCCTAAATGACCATTAATTTGACTACACAACTCATTCCTATGAAGACACATTCCAAGTCAAAAAACGTGTTCAGCTCGGGCTGAAAATGCATTTAAAGCAATAAAAACTCAAAATGAGTGTCACGATTAAACCAAAGGACTTATGCACACACTTCAACATGTATTTTGTTCAGGATGACCCCCTGAAGCCTAAATCACCATTAATTTGATCACACAACTAATTCCTATGAAGATACATTCAAAGTCAAAAAACGTGCTCGATACGCCCTGAAAATTTATTTTAAAGCAATAAAAACTCAAATTGAGTGTCACGCCTAAATCAAAGGACTTATGCACATATTTCAACATGTATTTAGTTCAGGTTGACCTCCTGAAGCCTAAATGACCATTAATTTGACTACACAACTCATTCCTATGAAGACACATTCCAAGTCAAAAAACGTGTTCAGCTCGGCCTGAAAGTGCATTTAAAGCAATAAAAACTCAAATTGAGTGTCACACCTAAATCAAAGGACTAATGCGCATATTTCAACATGTATTTTGTTCAGGTTGACCTCCTGAAGCCTAAATGACCATTAATTTGACTACACAACTCATTCCTATGAGGATACATTCAAACTCTGAAAACGTGCGCAACTCGGCCTGAAAATGCATTTAAAGCAATAAAAACTCAAATTGAGTGTCACACTTAAACCAAAGGACTTATGCACACACTTCATCATGTAATTTGTTCAGGATGACCCCTTGAAGCCTAAATCACCATTTTTTTGATGACACACCTCATTCCTATGAAGATACATTCAAAGTCAAAAAACGTGCTCGATACGGCCTGAAAATGCATTTTAAAGCAATAAAAACTCAAATTGAGTGTCACGCATAAACCAAAGGACTCATGCACACATTTCAACATGTATTTTGTTCAGGTTGACCTCCTGAAGCCTAAATGAGCATTAATTTCACTACACATCTCATTCCTATGAAGATACATTCAAAGTCAAAAAACGTGCTCCACTTGGGCTTAAAGTGCATTTAAAGCAATAAAAACTCAAATTGAGTGTCACACCTAAACCAAAGGACTTATGCACATATTTCAACATGTATTTAGTTCAGGTTGACCTCCTGAAGCCTAAATGAGCATTAATTTGACTACACATCTCATTCCTATGAAGATACATTCAAAGTCAAAAAACGTGCTCGGTACGGCCTGAAAATGCATTTAAAGCAATAAAAACTCAAATTGAGTGTCACACCTAAACCAAAGGACTTATGTACACACTTCAACATGTATTTTGTTCAGGATGACGCCCTGAAGCCTAAATCACCATTAATTTGACTACACAACTCATTCCTATGAAGATTATTTCAAAGTCAAAAAACGAGCTCAACTCGGCCTGAAAGTGCATTTAAAGCAATAAAAACTCAAAATGAGTGTCACGCCTAAACCAAAGGACTTATGCACACACTTCAACATGTATTTTGTTCAGGATGACCCCCTGAAGCCTAAATCACCATTAATTTGATCACAAAACTCATTCCTATGAAGATACATTCAAAGTCAAAAAACGTGCTCGACTCGGCCTGAAAATGCATTTAAAGCAATAAAAACTCAAATTGAGTGTCACACCTAAATCAAAGGACTAATGCGCATATTTCAACATGTATTTTGTTCAGGTTGACCTCCTGAAGCCTAAATGAGCATTAATTTGACTACACAACTCATTCCTATGAGGATACATTCAAACTCTGAAAACGTGCGCAACTCGGCCTGAAACTGCATTTAAAGCAATAAAAACTCAAATTGAGTGTCACACTTAAACCAAAGGACTTATGCACACACTTCATCATGTAATTTGTTCAGGATGACCCCCTGAAGCCTAAATCACCATTTTTTTGATGACACACCGCATTCCTATGAAGATACATTCAAAGTCAAAAAACGTGCTCGATACGGCCTGAAAATGCATTTAAAGCAATAAAAACTCAAATTGAGTGTCACACCTAAACCAAAGGACTCATGCACACATTTCAACATGTATTTTGTTCAGGTTGACCTCCTGAAGCCTAAATGAGCATTAATTTGACTACACATCTCATTCCTATGAAGATACATTCAAAGTCAAAAAACGTGCTCGATACGGCCTGAAAATGCATTTAAAGCAATAAAAACTCAAATTGAGTGTCACACCTAAACCAAAGGACTTATGCACACATTTCAACATGTATTTTGTTCAGGTTGACCTTCCTGAAGCCTAAACGAGCATTAATTTGACTACACATCTCATTCCTATGAAGATACATTCAAAGTCAAAAAACGTGCTCCACTCGACCTGAAAGTGCATTTAAAGCAATAAAAACTCAAATTGAGTGTCACACCTAAACCTAAGGACTTATGCACACATTTCAACATGTATTTAGTTCAGGTTGACCTCCTGAAGCCTAAATGACCATTAATTTGACTACACAACTCATTCCTATGAAGATACATTCAAAGTCAAAAAACGTGCTCCACTCGGCTGGAAAGTGCATTTAAAGCAATAAAAACTCAAAATGAGTGTCACGCCTAAACCAAAGGACTTATGCACACATTTCAACATGTATTTAGTTCAGGTTGACCTCCTGAAGCCTAAATGAGCATTAATTTGACTACACAAATCATTCCTATGAAGGAACATTCAAAGTAAAAAAACGGGCTCAACTCGGCCTGAAAGTGCATTTAAAGAAATAAAAACTCAAATTGAGTGTCAAATCTAAACCAAACGACTTATGCACACATTTCAACATGTATTTAATCAGGTTGACCTCTTGAAGCCTAAATCACCATTAATTTGATCACACAACTCATTCCTATGAAGATACATTCAAAGTAAAAAAACGGACTCAACTCGGACTGAAAGTGCATTTAAAGCAATAAAAACTGAAAATGAGTGTCACGCCTAAACCAAAGGACTTATGCACACATTTCAACATGTATTTAGTTCAGGTTGACGTCCTGAAGCCTAAATGAGCATTAATTTGACTACACAACTTATTCCTATGAAGATACATTCAAAGTAAAAAAACGTGCTCTACTCGGCCTGAAAACGCATTTAAAGCAATAAAAACTCAAAATGAGTGTCACGCCTAAACCAAAGGCCTTATGCACACATTTCAACATGTATTTAGTTCAGGTTGACCTCCTGAAGCCTAAATAAGCATTAAGTTGACGACACAACTCATTCCTATGAAGGAACATTCAAAGTAAAAAAACGGGCTCAACTCGGACTGAAAGTACATTTAAAGCAATAAAAACTGAAAATGAGTGTCACGCCTAAACCAAAGGACTTATGCACACATTTCAACATGTATTTAGTTCAGGTTGACCTCCTGAAGCCTAAATGAGCATTAATTTGACTACACAACTCATTCCTATGAAGGTACATTCAAAGTCACAAAACGTGCTCAACTAGGCCTGAAAGTGCATTTAAAGCAATAAAAACTCAAAATGAGTGTCACGCCTAAACCAAAGGACTTATGCACACATTTCAACATGTATTTAGTTCAGGTTGACCTCCTGAAGCCTAAATCACCATTAATTTGACTACACAACTTATTCCTATGAAGATACATTCAAAGTAAAAAAACGGGCTCAACTCGGACTGAAAGTGCATTTAAAGCAATAAAAACTGAAAATGAGTGTCACGCCTAAACCAAAGGACTTATGCACACATTTCAACATGTATTTAGTTCAGGTTGACCTCCTGAAGCCTAAATGAGCATTAATTTGACTACACAACTCATTCCTATGAAGGTACATTCAAAGTCACAAAACGGGCTCAACTCGGACTGAAAGTGCATTTAAAGCAATAAAAACTGAAAATGAGTGTCACGCCTAAACCAAAGGACTTATGCACACATTTCAACATGTATTTAGTTCAGGTTGACCTCCTGAAGCCTAAATGAGCATTAATTTGACTACACAACTCATTCCTATGAAGGTACATTCAAAGTCACAAAACGTGCTCAACTAGGCCTGAAAGTGCATTTAAAGCAATAAAAACTCAAAATGAGTGTCACGCCTAAACCAAAGGACTTAAGCACACATTTCAACATGTATTTAGTTCAGGTTGACCTCCTGAAGCCTAAATGAGCATTAATTTGACGACACAACTCATTCCTATGAAGGAACATTCAAAGTAAAAAAACGGGCTCAACTCGGACTGAAAGTACATTTAAAGCAATAAAAACTGAAAATGAGTGTCACGCCTAAACCAAAGGACTTATGCACACATTTCAACATGTATTTAGTTCAGGTTGACCTCCTGAAGCCTAAATCACCATTAATTTGACTACACAACTTATTCCTATGAAGATACATTCAAAGTAAAAAAACGGGCTCAACTCGGACTGAAAGTGCATTTAAAGCAATAAAAACTGAAAATGAGTGTCACGCCTAAACCAAAGGACTTATGCACACATTTCAACATGTATTTAGTTCAGGTTGACCTCCTGAAGCCTAAATGAGCATTAATTTGACTACACAACTCATTCCTATGAAGGTACATTCAAAGTCACAAAACGTGCTCAACTAGGCCTGAAAGTGCATTTAAAGCAATAAAAACTCAAAATGAGTGTCACGCCTAAACCAAAGGACTTAAGCACACATTTCAACATGTATTTAGTTCAGGTTGACCTCCTGAAGCCTAAATCACCATTAATTTGACTACACAACTTATTCCTATGAAGATACATTCAAAGTAAAAAAACGGGCTCAACTCGGACTGAAAGTGCATTTAAAGCAATAAAAACTGAAAATGAGTGTCACGCCTAAACCAAAGGACTTATGCACACATTTCAACATGTATTTAGTTCAGGTTGACGTCCTGAAGCCTAAATGAGCATTAATTTGACTACACAACTTATTCCTATGAAGATACATTCAAAGTAAAAAAACGTGCTCTACTCGGCCTGAAAATGCATTTAAAGCAATAAAAACTCAAAATGAGTGTCACGCCTAAACCAAAGGACTTATGCACACATTACAACATGTATTTAGTTCAGGTTGACCTCCTGAAGCCTAAATGAGCATTAATTTGACTACACAACTCATTCCTATGAAGGAACATTCAAAGTAAAAAAACGGGCTCAACTCGGACTGAAAGTACATTTAAAGCAATAAAAACTGAAAATGAGTGTCACGCCTAAACCAAAGGACTTATGCACACATTTCAACATGTATTTAGTTCAGGTTGACCTCCTGAAGCCTAAATGAGCATTAATTTGACTACACAACTCATTCCTTTGAAGGTACATTCAAAGTCACAAAACGTGCTCAACTAGGCCTGAAAGTGCATTTAAAGCAATAAAAACTCAAAATGAGTGTCACGCCTAAACCAAAGGACTTAAGCACACATTTCAACATGTATTTAGTTCAGGTTGACCTCCTGAAGCCTAAATCACCATTAATTTGACTACACAACTTATCCCTATGAAGATACATTCAAAGTAAAAAAACGGGCTCAACTCGGACTGAAAGTGCATTTAAAGCAATAAAAACTGAAAATGAGTGTCACGCCTAAACCAAAGGACTTATGCACACATTTCAACATGTATTTAGTTCAGGTTGACGTCCTGAAGCCTAAATGAGCATTAATTTGACTACACAACTTATTCCTATGAAGATACATTCAAAGTAAAAAAACGTGCTCTACTCGGCCTGAAAATGCATTTAAAGCAATAAAAACTCAAAATGAGTGTCACGCCTAAACCAAAGGACTTATGCACACATTACAACATGTATTTAGTTCAGGTTGACCTCCTGAAGCCTAAATGAGCATTAATTTGACTACACAACTCATTCCTATGAAGGAACATTCAAAGTAAAAAAACGGGCTCAACTCGGACTGAAAGTACATTTAAAGCAATAAAAACTGAAAATGAGTGTCACGCCTAAACCAAAGGACTTATGCACACATTTCAACATGTATTTAGTTCAGGTTGACCTCCTGAAGCCTAAATGAGCATTAATTTGACTACACAACTCATTCCTATGAAGGTACATTCAAAGTCACAAAACGGGCTCAACTCGGACTGAAAGTGCATTTAAAGCAATAAAAACTGAAAATGAGTGTCACGCCTAAACCAAAGGACTTATGCACACATTTCAACATGTATTTAGTTCAGGTTGACCTCCTGAAGCCTAAATGAGCATTAATTTGACTACACAACTCATTCCTATGAAGGAACATTCAAAGTAAAAAAACGGGCTCAACTCGGACTGAAAGTGCATTTAAAGCAATAAAAACTCAAAATGAGTGTCACGCCTAAACCAAAGGACTTATGCACACATTTCAACATGTATTTAGTTCAGGTTGACCTCCTGAAGCCTAAATGAGCATTATTTTGTCTATACAACTCATTCCTATGAAGGTATATTCAAAGTCACAAAACGTGCTCAACTAGGCCTGAAAGTGCATTTAAAGCAATAAAATCTCAAAATGAGTTTCACGCCTAAATCAAAGGACTTATGC
The DNA here is from genome assembly GCF_025434085.1 of Hippocampus zosterae. Taxonomy (NCBI): domain Eukaryota; kingdom Metazoa; phylum Chordata; class Actinopteri; order Syngnathiformes; family Syngnathidae; genus Hippocampus; species Hippocampus zosterae. The sequence goes on along the minus strand of NC_067462.1, from coordinate 23,349,594 downwards.
ACACATTTCAACATGTATTTAGTTTAGGTTGATCTCCTGAAGCCTAAATGAGCATTAATTTGATCACACAACTCATTCCCATGAAGATACATTCAAAGTCAGTAAGTGCCCTGCTCTGTCTGAAAATGCATTTGAATCAATAAAAACTAAAATTGAGTGTCATGCCTAAACCAAAGGACGTCTGCACACATTTCAACGTCTAAAGTGTTGTTTCCGATGCGTGCTAGTGTATGTGTGCGTGCGTGTGTGAGAGTGTGTAGGTGTGTTCGTGTGTTTGTGTGTGTTTGTGTGGGTGCGTGCGTGTGTGTGTGTGCGTGTGTGTGTTGTGCGCACCCCCCCCCCAAAAAAAGTACTGTATTCGGATAAAAATGACGAATTACTCGGAGGTTTTAACTTTTGCTTGCACTTGATTTGTTCTGACACCGACGACGTCCACCAATGACAGCCCGAGTGGATCTAGCCCACGTGGTGTGAGAGCAGGGGGAGGTGAAAAGATGCAAAGCCTAGGTGATTGGCTGTGTATCTTTCAGTCTTCCACGTGGGTTAGTCTTTGATCTCTATCAGTGTCCAAATGTTGTTTACATGCGTAGCGTGTGCGGATGTGTGTGCCTCTCATGAGTTTGTGTGTGTGTTTGCGCGCGCGTGATCGTGTGCCCATACATGTGTGAGTGTTTCTTTGATCTAAATCATCGTTGGTGTGTTGTTTACGATACGTGCTCGTCTGTGCGTACTTTTGTGTGAGTGTGTGTGCGTGCGTTTGTGTGTGTGCTTGCTGCGTGCTGGCGCGCTCGGAAGCGTGTGTGTCACAGAGAAAGAGAGGGAGCGGGACTCTATGTGAAACACACAGGACATTTGTAATTTCGTCCCTTTCACATTTTTTGGCTTTTTTAAAAATAAAACTTATTTTCATCAATGGTTCATAATGAGTGTCACACCTAGACCAAATGACTTATGCACACATTTCAACATTTATTTAGTTCAGGTTGACCTCCTGAAGCCTAAATGAGCGTTAAATTTGACCACACAACTCATTCCTATGAAGATATATTCAAACTCAGAAAGCGTGCTCGGCTCGGCCTGAAAATGCATTTAAAGCAATAAACACTCAAATTGAGTGTCACACCAAAACCAACGGACTTATGCACACATTTCAACATGTATTTAGTTCAGGTTGACCTCCTGAAGCCTAAATGAGCATTAATTTGACTACACAACTCATTCCTATGAAGGTACATTCAAAGTCACAAAACGTGCTCAACTAGGCCTGAAAGTGCATTTAAAGCAATAAAAACTCAAAATGAGTGTCACGCCTAAACCAAAGGACTTATGCACACATTTCAACATGTATTTAGTTCAGGTTGACCTCCTGAAGCCTAAATCACCATTAATTTGACTACACAACTTATTCCTATGAAGATACATTCAAAGTAAAAAAACGGGCTCAACTCGGACTGAAAGTGCATTTAAAGCAATAAAAACTGAAAATGAGTGTCACGCCTAAACCAAAGGACTTATGCACACATTTCAACATGTATTTAGTTCAGGTTGACGTCCTGAAGCCTAAATGAGCATTAATTTGACTACACAACCTATTCCTATGAAGATACATTCAAAGTAAAAAAACGTGCTCTACTCGGCCTGAAAATGCATTTAAAGCAATAAAAACTCAAAATGAGTGTCACGCCTAAACCAAAGGCCTTATGCACACATTTCAACATGTATTTAGTTCAGGTTGACCTCCTGAAGCCTAAATGAGCATTAATTTGACTGCACAACTCATTCCTATGAAGGTACATTCAAAGTCACAAAACGTGCTCAACTAGGCCTGAAAGTGCATTTAAAGCAATAAAAACTCAAAATGAGTGTCACGCCTAAACCTAAGGACTTATGCACACATTTCAACATGTATTTAGTTCAGGTTGACCTCCTGAAGCCTAAATGAGCATTAATTTGACTACACAACTCATTCCTATGAAGGTACATTCAAAGTCACAAAACGTGCTCAACTTGGCCTGAAAGTGCATTTAAAGCAATAAAAACTCAAAATGAGTGTCACGCCTAAACCAAAGGACTTAAGCACACATTTCAACATGTATTTAGTTCAGGTTGACCTCCTGAAGCCTAAATCACCATTAATTTGACTACACAACTTATTCCTATGAAGATACATTCAAAGTAAAAAAACGGGCTCAACTCGGACTGAAAGTGCATTTAAAGCAATAAAAACTGAAAATGAGTGTCAGACCTAAACCAAAGGACTTATGCACACATTTCAACATGTATTTAGTTCAGGTTGACGTCCTGAAGCCTAAATGAGCATTAATTTGACTACACAACTTATTCCTATGAAGATACATTCAAAGTAAAAAAACGTGCTCTACTCGGCCTGAAAATGCATTTAAAGCAATAAAAACTCAAAATGAGTGTCACGCCTAAACCAAAGGCCTTATGCACACATTTCAACATGTATTTAGTTCAGGTTGACCTCCTGAAGCCTAAATGAGCATTAATTTGACTACACAACTCATTCCTATGAAGGAACATTCAAAGTAAAAAAACGGGCTCAACTCGGACTGAAAGTACATTTAACGCAATAAAAACTGAAAATGAGTGTCACGCCTAAACCAAAGGACTTATGCACACATTTCAACATGTATTTAGTTCAGGTTGACCTCCTGAAGCCTAAATGAGCATTAATTTGACTACACAACTCATTCCTATGAAGGTACATTCAAAGTCACAAAACGTGCTCAACTAGGCCTGAAAGTGCATTTAAAGCAATAAAAACTCAAAATGAGTGTCACGCCTAAACCAAAGGACTTATGCACACATTTCAACATGTATTTAGTTCAGGTTGACATTCTGAAGCCTAAATGAGCATTAATTTGACTACACAACTTATTCCTATGAAGATACATTCAAAGTAAAAAAACGGGCTCAACTCGGACTGAAAGTGCATTTAAAGCAATAAAAACTGAAAATGAGTGTCACGCCTAAACCAAAGGACTTATGCACACATTTCAACATGTATTTAGTTCAGGTTTACCTCCTGAAGCCTAAATGAGCATTAATTTGACTACACAACTCATTCCTATGAAGGTACATTCAAAGTCACAAAACGTGCTCAACTAGGCCTGAAAGTGCATTTAAAGCAATAAAAACTCAAAATGAGTGTCACGCCTAAACCAAAGGACTTATGCACACATTTCAACATGTATTTAGTTCAGGTTGACCTCCTGAAGCCTAAATCACCATTAATTTGACTACACAACTTATTCCTATGAAGATACATTCAAAGTAAAAAAACGGGCTCAACTCGGACTGAAAGTGCATTTAAAGCAATAAAAACTCAAAATGAGTGTCACGCCTAAACCAAAGGACTTATGCACACATTTCAACATGTATTTAGTTCAGGTTGACCTCCTGAAGCCTAAATGAGCATTAATTTGACTACACAACTCATTCCTATGAAGGTACATTCAAAGTCACAAAACGTGCTCAACTAGGCCTGAAAGTGCATTTAAAGCAATAAAAACTCAAAATGAGTGTCACGCCTAAACCAAAGGACTTATGCACACATTTCAACATGTATTTAGTTCAGGTTGACCTCCTGAAGCCTAAATGAGCATTAATTTGACGACACAAATCATTCCTATGAAGGAACATTCAAAGTAAAAAAACGGGCTCAACTAGGCCTGAAAGTGCATTTAAAGCAATAAAAACTCAAAATGTGTGTCACGCCTAAACCAAAGGACTTATGCACACATTTCAACATGTATTTAGTTCAGGTTGACCTCCTGAAGCCTAAATCACCATTAATTTGACTACACAACTTATTCCTATGAAGATACATTCAAAGTAAAAAAACGGGCTCAACTCGGACTGAAAGTGCATTTAAAGCAAAAAAAACTGAAAATGAGTGTCACGCCTAAACCAAAGGACTTATGCACACATTATAACATGTATTTAGTTCAGGTTGACCTCCTGAAGCCTAAATGAACATTATTTTGTCTATACAACTCATTCCTATGAAGGTACATTCAAAGTCACAAAACGTGCTCAACTAGGCCTGAAAGTGCATTTAAAGCAATAAAAACTGAAAATGAGTGTCACGCCTAAACCAAAGGACTTATGCACACATTTCAACATGTATTTAGTTCAGGTTGACCTCCTGAAGCCTAAATGAGCATTAATTTGACTACACAACTCATTCCTATGAAGGAACATTCAAAGTAAAAAAACGTGCTCAACTCGGACTGAAAGTACATTTAAAGCAATAAAAACTGAAAATGAGAGTCACGCCTAAACCAAAGGACTTATGCACACATTTCAACATGTATTTAGTTCAGGTTGACCTCCTGAAGCCTAAATGAGCATTAATTTGACTACACAACTCATTCCTATGAAGGTACATTCAAAGTCACAAAACGTGCTCAACTAGGCCTGAAAGTGCATTTAAAGCAATAAAAACTCAAAATGAGTGTCACGCCTAAACCAAAGGACTTATGCACACATTTCAACATGTATTTAGTTCAGGTTGACATTCTGAAGCCTAAATGAGCATTAATTTGACTACACAACTTATTCCTATGAAGATACATTCAAAGTAAAAAAACGGGCTCAACTCGGACTGAAAGTGCATTTAAAGCAATAAAAACTGAAAATGAGTGTCACGCCTAAACCAAAGGACTTATGCACACATTTCAACATGTATTTAGTTCAGGTTGACCTCCTGAAGCCTAAATGAGCATTAATTTGACTACACAACTCATTCCTATGAAGGTACATTCAAAGTCACAAAACGGGCTCAACTCGGACTGAAAGTGCATTTAAAGCAATAAAAACTGAAAATGAGTGTCACGCCTAAACCAAAGGACTTATGCACACATTTCAACATGTATTTAGTTCAGGTTGACCTCCTGAAGCCTAAATGAGCATTAATTTGACTACACAACTCATTCCTATGAAGGTACATTCAAAGTCACAAAACGTGGTCAACTAGGCCTGAAAGTGCATTTAAAGCAATAAAAACTCAAAATGAGTGTCACGCCTAAACCAAAGGACTTATGCACACATTTAAACATGTATTTAGTTCAGGTTGACCTCCTGAAGCCTAAATCACCATTAATTTGACTACACAACTTATTCCTATGAAGATACATTCAAAGTAAAAAAACGGGCTCAACTCGGACTGAAAGTGCATTTAAAGCAATAAAAACTGAAAATGAGTCTCACGCCTAAACCAAAGGACTTATGCACACATTTCAACATGTATTTAGTTCAGGTTGACGTCCTGAAGCCTAAATGAGCATTAATTTGACTACACAACTTATTCCTATGAAGATACATTCAAAGTAAAAAAACGTGCTCTACTCGGCCTGAAAATGCATTTAAAGCAATAAAAACTCAAAATGAGTGTCACGCCTAAACCAAAGGCCTTATGCACACATTTCAACATGTATTTAGTTCAGGTTGACCTCCTGAAGCCTAAATGAGCATTAATTTGACTACACAACTCATTCCTATGAAGGAACATTCAAAGTAAAAAAACGGGCTCAACTCGGACTGAAAGTACATTTAAAGCAATAAAAACTGAAAATGAGTGTCACGCCTAAACCAAAGGACTTATGCACACATTTCAACATGTATTTAGTTCAGGTTGACCTCCTGAAGCCTAAATGAGCATTAATTTGACTACACAACTCATTCCTATGAAGGTACATTCAAAGTCACAAAACGTGCTCAACTAGGCCTGAAAGTGCATTTAAAGCAATAAAAACTCAAAATGAGTGTCACGCCTAAACCAAAGGACTTATGCACACATTTCAACATGTATTTAGTTCAGGTCGACATTCTGAAGCCTAAATGAGCATTAATTTGACTACACAACTTATTCCTATGAAGATACATTCAAAGTAAAAAAACGGGCTCAACTCGGACTGAAAGTGCATTTAAAGCAATAAAAACTGAAAATGAGTGTCACGCCTAAACCAAAGGACTTATGCACACATTTCAACATGTATTTAGTTCAGTTTGACCTCCTGAAGCCTAAATGAGCATTAATTTGACTACACAAATCATTCCTATGAAGGAACATTCAAAGTAAAAAAACGGGCTCAACTCGGACTGAAAGTGCATTTAAAGCAATAAAAACTGAAAATGAGTGTCACGCCTAAACCAAAGGACTTATGCACACATTTCAACATGTATTTAGTTCAGGTTGACCTCCTGAAGCCTAAATGAGCATTAATTTGACTACACAACTCATTCCTATGAAGGTACATTCAAAGTCAAAAAACGGGCTCAACTCGGCCTGAAAGTGCATTTAAAGAAATAAAAACTCAAATTGAGTGTCAAATCTAAACCAAAGGACTTATGCACACATTTCAACATGTATTTAATCAGGTTGACCTCCTGAAGCCTAAATCACCATTAATTTGATCACACAACTCATTCCTATGAAGATACATTCAAATTCAGAAACGTGCTCTACTCGGCCTGAAAATGCATTTAAAGCAATAAAAACTCAAAATGAGTGTCACGCCTAAACCAAAGGACTTATGCACACATTTCAACATGTATTCAGTTCAGGTTGACATTCTGAAGCCTAAATGAGCATTAATTTGACTACACAACTTATTCCTATGAAGATACATTCAAAGTCAAAAACGTGCTCTACCTGGCCTGAAAATGCATTTAAAGCAATAAAAACTCAAATTGGGTGTCACACCTAAACCAAAGGACTTATGTACACATTTCAACATGTATTTAGTTCAGGTTGACCTCCTGAAGCCTAAATGAGCATTTATTTGACTACACAACTCATTCCTATGAAGGTACATTCAAAGTCACAAAACGTGCTCAACTAGGCCTGAAAGTGCATTTAAAGCAATAAAAACTCAAAATGAGTGTCACGCCTAAACCGAAGGACTTATGCACACATTTCAACATGTATTTAGTTCAGGTTGACCTCCTGAAGCCTAAATGAGCATTAATTTGACTACACAACTTATTCCTATGAAGATACATTCAAAGTAAAAAAACGGACTCAACTCGGACTGAAAGTGCATTTAAAGCAATAAAAACTGAAAATGAGTGTCACGCCTAAACCAAAGGACTTATGCACACATTTCAACATGTATTTAGTTCAGGTTGACCTCCTGAAGCCTAAATGAGCATTAATTTGACTACACAACTCATTCCTATGAAGGAACATTCAAAGTAAAAAAACGGGCTCAACTCGGACTGAAAGTACATTTAAAGCAATAAAAACTGAAAATGAGTGTCACGCCTAAACCAAAGGACTTATGCACACATTTCAACATGTATTTAGTTCAGGTTGACCTCCTGAAGCCTAAATGAGCATTTATTTGACTACACAACTCATTCCTATGAAGGTACATTCAAAGTCACAAAACGTGCTCAACTAGGCCTGAAAGTGCATTTAAAGCAATAAAAACTCAAAATGAGTGTCACGCCTAAACCAAAGGACTTATGCACACATTTCAACATGTATTTAGTTCAGGTTGACATTCTGAAGCCTAAATGAGCATTAATTTGACTACACAACTTATTCCTATGAAGATACATTCAAAGTAAAAAAACGGGCTCAACTCGGACTGAAAGTGCATTTAAAGCAATAAAAACTGAAAATGAGTGTCAAATCTAAACCAAAGGACTTATGCACACATTTCAACATGTATTTAATCAGGTTGACCTCCTGAAGCCTAAATCACCATTAATTTGATCACACAACTCATTCCTATGAAGATACATTCAAATTCAGAAACGTGCTCTACTCGGCCTGAAAATGCATTTAAAGCAATAAAAACTCAAAATGAGTGTCACGCCTAAACCAAAGGACTTATGCACACATTTCAACATGTATTCAGTTCAGGTTGACATTCTGAAGCCTAAATGAGCATTAATTTGACTACACAACTTATTCCTATGAAGATACATTCAAAGTCAAAAACGTGCTCTACCTGGCCTGAAAATGCATTTAAAGCAATAAAAACTCAAATTGGGTGTCACACCTAAACCAAAGGACTTATGTACACATTTCAACATGTATTTAGTTCAGGTTGACCTCCTGAAGCCTAAATGAGCATTTATTTGACTACACAACTCATTCCTATGAAGGTACATTCAAAGTCACAAAACGTGCTCAACTAGGCCTGAAAGTGCATTTAAAGCAATAAAAACTCAAAATGAGTGTCACGCCTAAACCGAAGGACTTATGCACACATTTCAACATGTATTTAGTTCAGGTTGACCTCCTGAAGCCTAAATGAGCATTAATTTGACTACACAACTTATTCCTATGAAGATACATTCAAAGTAAAAAAACGGACTCAACTCGGACTGAAAGTGCATTTAAAGCAATAAAAACTGAAAATGAGTGTCACGCCTAAACCAAAGGACTTATGCACACATTTCAACATGTATTTAGTTCAGGTTGACCTCCTGAAGCCTAAATGAGCATTAATTTGACTACACAACTCATTCCTATGAAGGAACATTCAAAGTAAAAAAACGGGCTCAACTCGGACTGAAAGTACATTTAAAGCAATAAAAACTGAAAATGAGTGTCACGCCTAAACCAAAGGACTTATGCACACATTTCAACATGTATTTAGTTCAGGTTGACCTCCTGAAGCCTAAATGAGCATTTATTTGACTACACAACTCATTCCTATGAAGGTACATTCAAAGTCACAAAACGTGCTCAACTAGGCCTGAAAGTGCATTTAAAGCAATAAAAACTCAAAATGAGTGTCACGCCTAAACCAAAGGACTTATGCACACATTTCAACATGTATTTAGTTCAGGTTGACATTCTGAAGCCTAAATGAGCATTAATTTGACTACACAACTTATTCCTATGAAGATACATTCAAAGTAAAAAAACGGGCTCAACTCGGACTGAAAGTGCATTTAAAGCAATAAAAACTGAAAATGAGTGTCACGCCTAAACCAAAGGACTTATGCACACATTTCAACATGTATTTAGTTCAGGTTGACCTCCTGAAGCCTAAATGAGCATTAATTTGACTACACAACTCATTCCTATGAAGGAACATTCAAAGTAAAAAAACGGGCTCAACTCGGACTGAAAGTGCATTTAAAGCAATAAAAACTCAAAATGAGTGTCACGCCTAAACCAAAGGACTTATGCACACATTTCAACATGTATTTAGTTCAGGTTGACCTCCTGAAGCCTAAATCACCATTAATTTGACTACACAACTTATTCCTATGAAGATACATTCAAAGTAAAAAAACGGGCTCAACTCGGACTGAAAGTGCATTTAAAGCAATAAAAACTGAAAATGAGTGTCACGCCTAAACCAAAGGACTTATGCACACATTTCAACATGTATTTAGTTCAGGTTGACCTCCTGAAGCCTAAATGAGCATTAATTTGACTACACAAATCATTCCTATGAAGGAACATTCAAAGTAAAAAAACGGGCTCAACTCGGACTGAAAGTGCATTTAAAGCAATAAAAACTGAAAATGAGTGTCACGCCTAAACCAAAGGACTTATGCACACATTTCAACATGTATTTAGTTCAGGTTGACCTCCTGAAGCCTAAATGAGCATTAATTTGACTACACAACTCATTCCTATGAAGGTACATTCAAAGTCAAAAAACGGGCTCAACTCGGCCTGAAAGTGCATTTAAAGAAATAAAAACTCAAATTGAGTGTCAAATCTAAACCAAAGGACTTATGCACACATTTCAACATGTATTTAATCAGGTTGACCTCCTGAAGCCTAAATCACCATTAATTTGATCACACAACTCATTCCTATGAAGATACATTCAAACTCAGAAACGTGCTCTACTCGGCCTGAAAATGCATTTAAAGCAATAAAAACTCAAAATGAGTGTCACGCCTAAACCAAAGGACTTATGCACACATTTCAACATGTATTCAGTTCAGGTTGACATTCTGAAGCCTAAATGAGCATTAATTTGACTACACAACTTATTCCTATGAAGATACATTCAAAGTCAAAAACGTGCTCTACTCGGCCTGAAAATGCATTTAAAGCAATAAAAACTCAAATTGGGTGTCACACCTAAACCAAAGGACTTATGTACACATTTCAACATGTATTTAGTTCAGGTTGACCTCCTGAAGCCTAAATGAGCATTTATTTGACTACACAACTCATTCCTATGAAGGTACATTCAAAGTCACAAAACGTGCTCAACTAGGCCTGAAAGTGCATTTAAAGCAATAAATACTCAAAATGAGTGTCACGCCTAAACCGAAGGACTTATGCACACATTTCAACATGTATTTAGTTCAGGTTGACCTCCTGAAGCCTAAATCAACATTAATTTGATCACACAACTCATTCCTATGAAGATACATTCAAACTCAGAAACGTGCTCAACTAGGCCTGAAAATGCATTTAAAGCAATAAAAACTCAAAATGAGTGTCACGCCTAAACCAAAGGACTTATGCACACATTTCAACATGTATTTAGTTCAGGTTGACATTCTGAAGCCTAAATGAGCATTAATTTGACTACACAACTTATTGCTATGAAGATACATTCAAAGTCAAAAAACGTGCTCTACTCGGCCTGAAAATGCATTTAAAGCAATAAAAACTCAAATTGAGTGTCACACCTAAACCAAAGGACTTATGCACACAATTCAACATGTATTTAGTTCAGGTTGACCTCCTGAAGCCTAAATGAGCATTTATTTGACTACACAACTCATTCCTATGAAGGAACATTCAAAGTAAAAAAACGGGCTCAACTCGGACTGAAAGTGCATTTAAAGCAATAAAAACTGAAAATGAGTGTCACGCCTAAACCAAAGGACTTATGCACACATTTCAACATGTATTTAGTTCAGGTTGACCTCCTGAAGCCTAAATGAGCATTAATTTGACTACACAACTCATTCCTATGAAGGTACATTCAAAGTCAAAAAACGGGCTCAACTCGGCCTGAAAGTGCATTTAAAGAAATAAAAACTCAAATTGAGTGTCAAATCTAAACCAAAGGACTTATGCACACATTTCAACATGTATTTAATCAGGTTGACCTCCTGAAGCCTAAATCACCATTAATTTGATCACACAACTCATTCCTATGAAGATACATTCAAACTCAGAAACGTGCTCTACTCGGCCTGAAAATGCATTTAAAGCAATAAAAACTCAAAATGAGTGTCACGCCTAAACCAAAGGACTTATGCACACATTTCAATATGTATTCAGTTCAGGTTGACATTCTGAAGCCTAAATGAGCATTAATTTGACTACACAACTTATTCCTATGAAGATACATTCAAAGTCAAAAACGTGCTCTACTCGGCCTGAAAATGCATTTAAAGCAATAAAAACTCAAATTGGGTGTCACACCTAAACCAAAGGACTTATGTACACATTTCAACATGTATTTAGTTCAGGTTGACCTCCTGAAGCCTAAATGAGCATTTATTTGACTACACAACTCATTCCTATGAAGGTACATTCAAAGTCACAAAACGTGCTCAACTAGGCCTGAAAGTGCATTTAAAGCAATAAATACTCAAAATGAGTGTCACGCCTAAACCGAAGGACTTATGCACACATTTCAACATGTATTTAGTTCAGGTTGACCTCCTGAGGCCTAAATCAACATTAATTTGATCACACAACTCATTCCTATGAAGATACATTCAAACTCAGAAACGTGCTCTACTCGGCCTGAAAATGCATTTAAAGCAATAAAAACTCAAAATGAGTGTCACGCCTAAACCAAAGGACTTATGCACACATTTCAACATGTATTTAGTTCAGGTTGACATTTTGAAGCCTAAATGAGCATTAATTTGACTACACAACTTATTGCTATGAAGATACATTCAAAGTCAAAAAACGTGCTCTACTCGGCCTGAAAATGCATTTAAAGCAATAAAAACTCAAATTGAGTGTCACACCTAAACCAAAGGACTTATGCACACAATTCAACATGTATTTAGTTCAGGTTGACCTCCTGAAGCCTAAATGACCATTTATTTGACTACACAACTCATTCCTATGAAGGTACATTCAAAGTCACAAAACGTGCTCAACTAGGCCTGAAAGTGCATATAAAGCAATAAAAACTCAAAATGAGTGTCACGCCTAAACCAAAGGACTTATGCACACATTTCAACATGTATTTAGTTCAGGTTGACCTCCTGAAGCGTAAATCCCCATTAATTTGATCACACAACTCATTCCTATGAAGATACATTCAAACTCAGAAACGTGCTCTCCTCGGCCTGAAAATGCATTTAAAGCAATAAAAACTCAAAATGAGTGTCACGCCTAAACCAAAGGACTTATGCACACATTTCAACATGTATTTAGTTCAGGTTGACATTCTGAAGCCTAAATGAGCATTAATTTTACTACACAACTTATTCCTATGAAGATACATTCAAAGTAAAAAAACGGGCTCAACTCGGACTGAAAGTGCATTTAAAGCAATAAAAACTGAAAATGAGTGTCACGCCTAAACCAAAGGACTTATGCACACATTTTAACATGTATTTAGTTCAGGTTGACCTCCTGAAGCCTAAATCACCATTAATTTGACTACACAACTTATTCCTATGAAGATACATTCAAAGTAAAAAAACGGGCTCAACTCGGACTGAAAGTGCATTTAAAGCAATAAAAACTGAAAATGAGTGTCACGCCTAAACCAAAGGACTTATGCACACATTTCAACATGTATTTAGTTCAGGTTGACCTCCTGAAGCCTAAATGAGCATTAATTTGACTACACAACTCATTCCTATGAAGGTACATTCAAAGTCACAAAACGTGCTCAATTAGGCCTGAAAGTGCATTTAAAGCAATAAAAACTCAAAATGAGTGTCACGCCTAAACCAAAGGACTTATGCACACATTTCAACATGTATTTAGTTCAGGTTGACCTCCTGAAGCCTAAATGAGCATTAATTTGACTACACAACTCATTCCTATGAAGGAACATTCAAAGTAAAAAAACGGGCTCAACTCGGACTGAAAGTGCATTTAAAGCAATAAAAACTGAAAATGAGTGTCACGCCTAGACCAAAGGACTTATGCACACATTTCAACATGTATTTAGTTCAGGTTGACCTCCTGAAGCCTAAATCACCATTAATTTGACTACACAACTTATTCCTATGAAGATACATTCAAAGTAAAAAAACGGGCTCAACTCGGACTGAAAGTGCATTTAAAGCAATAAAAACTGAAAATGAGTGTCACGCCTAAACCAAAGGACTTATGCACACATTTCAACATGTATTTAGTTCAGGTTGACCTCCTGAAGCCTAAATGAGCATTAATTTGACTACACAAATCATTCCTATGAAGGAACATTCAAAGTAAAAAAACGGGCTCAACTCGGACTGAAAGTGCATTTAAAGCAATAAAAACTGAAAATGAGTGTCACGCCTAAACCAAAGGACTTATGCACACATTTCAACATGTATTTAGTTCAGGTTGACCTCCTGAAGCCTAAATGAGCATTAATTTGACTACACAACTCATTCCTATGAAGGTACATTCAAAGTGAAAAAACGGGCTCAACTCGGCCTGAAAGTGCATTTAAAGAAAAAAAAACTCAAATTGAGTGTCAAATCTAAACCAAAGGACTTATGCACACATTTCAACATGTATTTAATCAGGTTGACCTCCTGAAGCCTAAATCACCATTAATTTGATCACACAACTCATTCCTATGAAGATACATTCAAACTCAGAAACGTGCTCTACTCGGCCTGAAAATGCATTTAAAGCAATAAAAACTCAAAATGAGTGTCACGCCTAAACCAAAGGACTTATGCACACATTTCAACATGTATTCAGTTCAGGTTGACATTCTGAAGCCTAAATGAGCATTAATTTGACTACACAACTTATTCCTATGAAGATACATTCAAAGTCAAAAACGTGCTCTACTCGGCCTGAAAATGCATTTAAAGCAATAAAAACTCAAATTGGGTGTCACACCTAAACCAAAGGACTTATGTACACATTTCAACATGTACTGTATTTAGTTCAGGTTGACCTCCTGAAGCCTAAATGAGCATTTATTTGACTACACAACTCATTCCTATGAAGGTACATTCAAAGTCACAAAACGTGCTCAACTAGGCCTGAAAGTGCATTTAAAGCAATAAAAACTCAAAATGAGTGTCACGCCTAAACCAAAGGACTTATGCACACATTTCAACATGTATTTAGTTCAGGTTGACCTCCTGAAGCCTAAATCACCATTAATTTGACTACACAACTTATTCCTATGAAGATACATTCAAAGTAGAAAAAATGGGCTCAACTCGGACTGAAAGTGCATTTAAAGCAATAAAAACTGAAAATGAGTGTCACGCCTAAACCAAAGGACTTATGCACACATTTCAACATGTATTTAGTTCAGGTTGACCTCCTGAAGCCTAAATGAGCATTAATTTGACTACACATCTCATTCCTATGAAGGAACATTCAAAGTAAAAAAACGGGCTCAACTCGGACTGAAAGTGCATTTAAAGCAATAAAATCTCAAAATGAGTGTCACGCCTAAACCAAAGGACTTATGCACACATTTCAACATGTATTTAGTTCAGGTTGACGTCCTGAAGCCTAAATGAGCATTAATTTGACTTCACAACTTATTCTTATGAAGATACATTCAAAGTAAAAAAACGGGCTCAACTCGGACTGAAAGTGCATTTAAAGCAATAAAAACTGAAAATGAGTGTCACGCCTAAACCAAAGGATTTATACACACATTTCAACATGTATTTAGTTCAGGTTGACATTCTGAAGCCTAAATGAGCATTAATTTGACTACACAACTCATTCCTATGAAGGAACATTCAAAGTAAAAAAACGGGCTCAACTCGGACTGAAAGTACATTTAAAGCAATAAAAACTGAAAATGAGTGTCACGCCTAAACCAAAGGACTTATGCACACATTTCAACATGTATTTAGTTCAGGTTGACCTCCTGAAGCCTAAATGAGCATTAATTTGACTACACAACTCATTCCTATGAAGGTACATTCAAAGTCACAAAACGTGCTCAACTAGGCCTGAAAGTGCATTTAAAGCAATAAAAACTCAAAATGAGTGTCACGCCTAAACCAAAGGACTTATGCACACATTTCAACATGTATTTAGTTCAGGTTGACATTCTGAAGCCTAAATGAGCATTAATTTGACTACACAACTTATTCCTATGAAGATACATTCAAAGTAAAAAAACGGGCTCAACTCGGACTGAAAGTGCATTTAAAGCAATAAAAACTGAAAATGAGTGTCACGCCTAAACCAAAGGACTTATGCACACATTTCAACATGTATTTAGTTCAGGTTGACCTCCTGAAGCCTAAATGAGCATTAATTTGACTACACAACTCATTCCTATGAAGGTACATTCAAAGTCACAAAACGGGCTCAACTCGGACTGAAAGTGCATTTAAAGCAATAAAAACTGAAAATGAGTGTCACGCCTAAACCAAAGGACTTATGCACACATTTCAACATGTATTTAGTTCAGGTTGACCTCCTGAAGCCTAAATGAGCATTAATTTGACTACACAACTCATTCCTATGAAGGTACATTCAAAGTCACAAATCGTGCTCAACTAGGCCTGAAAGTGCATTTAAAGCAATAAAAACTCAAAATGAGTGTCACGCCTAAACCAAAGGACTTATGCACACATTTCAACATGTATTTAGTTCAGGTTGACCTCCTGAAGCCTAAATCACAATTAATTTGACTACACAACTTATTCCTATGAAGATACATTCAAAGTAAAAAAACGGGCTCAACTCGGACTGAAAGTGCATTTAAAGCAATAAAAACTGAAAATGAGTGTCACGCCTAAACCAAAGGACTTATGCACACATTTCAACATGTATTTAGTTCAGGTTGACCTCCTGAAGCCTAAATGAGCATTAATTTGACTACACAACTCATTCCTATGAAGGTACATTCAAAGTCACAAAACGTGCTCAACTAGGCCTGAAAGTGCATTTAAAGCAATAAAAACTCAAAATGAGTGTCACGCCTAAACCAAAGGACTTATGCACACATTTCAACATGTATTTAGTTCAGGTTGACCTCCTGAAGCCTAAATCACCATTAATTTGACTACACAACTTATTCCTATGAAGATACTTTCAAAGTAAAAAAACGGGCTCAACTCGGACTGAAAGTGCATTTAAAGCAATAAAAACTGAAAATGAGTGTCACGCCTAAACCAAAGGACTTATGCACACATTTCAACATGTATTTAGTTCAGGTTGACCTCCTGAAGCCTAAATGAGCATTAATTTGACTACACAACTCATTCCTATGAAGGAACATTCAAAGTAAAAAAACGGGCTCAACTCGGACTGAAAGTGCATTTAAAGCAATAAAAACTCAAAATGAGTGTCACGCCTAAACCAAAGGACTTATGCACACATTTCAACATGTATTTAGTTCAGGTTGACCTCCTGAAGCCTAAATGAGCATTAATTTGACTACACAACTCATTCCTATGAAGGAACATTCAAAGTAAAAAAACGGGCTCAACTCGGACTGAAAGTACATTTAAAGCAATAAAAACTGAAAATGAGTGTCACGCCTAAACCAAAGGACTTATGCACACATTTCAACATGTATTTAGTTCAGGTTGACCTCCTGAAGCCTAAATGAGCATTAATTTGACTACACAACTCATTCCTATGAAGGTACATTCAAAGTCACAAAACGTGCTCAACTAGGCCTGAAAGTGCATTTAAAGCAATAAAAACTCAAAATGAGTGTCACGCCTAAACCAAAGGACTTAAGCACACATTTCAACATGTATTTAGTTCAGGTTGACCTCCTGAAGCCTAAATCACCATTAATTTGACTACACAACTTATTCCTATGAAGATACATTCAAAGTAAAAAAACGGGCTCAACTCGGACTGAAAGTGCATTTAAAGCAATAAAAACTGAAAATGAGTGTCACGCCTAAACCAAAGGACTTATGCACACATTTCAACATGTATTTAGTTCAGGTTGACCTCCTGAAGCCTAAATGAGCATTAATTTGACTACACAACTCATTCCTATGAAGGAACATTCAAAGTAAAAAAACGGGCTCAACTCGGACTGAAAGTGCATTTAAAGCAATAAAAACTCAAAATGAGTGTCACGCCTAAACCAAAGGACTTATGCACACATTTCAACATGTATTTAGTTCAGGTTGACGTCCTGAAGCCTAAATGAGCATTAATTTGACTACACAACTCATTCCTATGAAGGAACATTCAAAGTAAAAAAACGTGCTCAACTCGGACTGAAAGTACATTTAAAGCAATAAAAACTGAAAATGAGTGTCACGCCTAAACCAAAGGACTTATGCACACATTTCAACATGTATTTAGTTCAGGTTGACCTCCTGAAGCCTAAATGAGCATTAATTTGACTACACAACTCATTCCTATGAAGGTACATTCAAAGTCACAAAACGTGCTCAACTAGGCCTGAAAGTGCATTTAAAGCAATAAAAACTCAAAATGAGTGTCACGCCTAAACCAAAGGACTTATGCACACATTTCAACATGTATTTAGTTCAGGTTGACATTCTGAAGCCTAAATGAGCATTAATTTGACTACACAACTTATTCCTATGAAGATACATTCAAAGTAAAAAAACGGGCTCAACTCGGACTGAAAGTGCATTTAAAGCAATAAAAACTGAAAATGAGTGTCACGCCTAAACCAAAGGACTTATGCACACATTTCAACATGTATTTAGTTCAGGTTGGCCTCCTGAAGCCTAAATGAGCATTAATTTGACTACACAACTCATTCCTATGAAGGTACATTCAAAGTCACAAAACGTGCTCAACTAGGCCTGAAAGTGCATTTAAAGCAATAAAAACTCAAAATGAGTGTCACGCCTAAACCAAAGGACTTATGCACACATTTCAACATGTATTTAGTTCAGGTTGACCTCCTGAAGCCTAAATGAGCATTAATTTGACTACACAACTCATTCCTATGAAGGAACATTCAAAGTAAAAAAACGGGCTCAACTCGGACTGAAAGTACATTTAAAGCAATAAAAACTGAAAATGAGTGTCACGCCTAAACCAAAGGACTTATGCACACATTTCAACATGTATTTAGTTCAGGTTGACCTCCTGAAGCCTAAATGAGCATTAATTTGACTACACAACTCATTCCTATGAAGGTACATTCAAAGTCACAAAACGTGCTCAACTAGGCCTGAAAGTGCATTTAAAGCAATAAAAACTCAAAATGAGTGTCACGCCTAAACCAAAGGACTTAAGCACACATTTCAACATGTATTTAGTTCAGGTTGACCTCCTGAAGCCTAAATCACCATTAATTTGACTACACAACTTATTCCTATGAAGATACATTCAAAGTAAAAAAACGGGCTCAACTCGGACTGAAAGTGCATTTAAAGCAATAAAAACTGAAAATGAGTGTCACGCCTAAACCAAAGGACTTATGCACACATTTCAACATGTATTTAGTTCAGGTTGACCTCCTGAAGCCTAAATGAGCATTAATTTGACTACACATCTCATTCCTATGAAGGAACATTCAAAGTAAAAAAACTGGCTCAACTCGGACTGAAAGTGCATTTAAAGCAATAAAATCTCAAAATGAGTGTCACGCCTAAACCAAAGGACTTATGCACACATTTCAACATGTATTTAGTTCAGGTTGACGTCCTGAAGCCTAAATGAGCATTAATTTGACTTCACAACTTATTCTTATGAAGATACATTCAAAGTAAAAAAACGGGCTCAACTCGGACTGAAAGTGCATTTAAAGCAATAAAAACTGAAAATGAGTGTCACGCCTAAACCAAAGGATTTATACACACATTTCAACATGTATTTAGTTCAGGTTGACATTCTGAAGCCTAAATGAGCATTAATTTGACTACACAACTCATTCCTATGAAGGAACATTCAAAGTAAAAAAACGTGCTCAACTCGGACTGAAAGTACATTTAAAGCAATAAAAACTGAAAATGAGTGTCACGCCTAAACCAAAGGACTTATGCACACATTTCAACATGTATTTAGTTCAGGTTGACCTCCTGAAGCCTAAATGAGCATTAATTTGACTACACAACTCATTCCTATGAAGGTACATTCAAAGTCACAAAACGTGCTCAACTAGGCCTGAAAGTGCATTTAAAGCAATAAAAACTCAAAATGAGTGTCACGCCTAAACCAAAGGACTTATGCACACATTTCAACATGTATTTAGTTCAGGTTGACATTCTGAAGCCTAAATGAGCATTAATTTGACTACACAACTTATTCCTATGAAGATACATTCAAAGTAAAAAAACGGGCTCAACTCGGACTGAAAGTGCATTTAAAGCAATAAAAACTGAAAATGAGTGTCACGCCTAAACCAAAGGACTTATGCACACATTTCAACATGTATTTAGTTCAGGTTGACCTCCTGAAGCCTAAATGAGCATTAATTTGACTACACAACTCATTCCTATGAAGGTACATTCAAAGTCACAAAACGGGCTCAACTCGGACTGAAAGTGCATTTAAAGCAATAAAAACTGAAAATGAGTGTCACGCCTAAACCAAAGGACTTATGCACACATTTCAACATGTATTTAGTTCAGGTTGACCTCCTGAAGCCTAAATGAGCATTAATTTGACTACACAACTCATTCCTATGAAGGTACATTCAAAGTCACAAATCGTGCTCAACTAGGCCTGAAAGTGCATTTAAAGCAATAAAAACTCCAAATGAGTGTCACGCCTAAACCAAAGGACTTATGCACACATTTCAACATGTATTTAGTTCAGGTTGACCTCCTGAAGCCTAAATCACCATTAATTTGACTACACAACTTATTCCTATGAAGATACATTCAAAGTAAAAAAACGGGCTCAACTCGGACTGAAAGTGCATTTAAAGCAATAAAAACTGAAAATGAGTGTCACGCCTAAACCAAAGGACTTATGCACACATTTCAACATGTATTTAGTTCAGGTTGACGTCCTGAAGCCTAAATGAGCATTAATTTGACTACACAACTCATTCCTATGAAGGTACATTCAAAGTCACAAAACGTGCTCAACTAGGCCTGAAAGTGCATTTAAAGCAATAAAAACTCAAAATGAGTGTCACGCCTAAACCAAAGGACTTATGCACACATTTCAACATGTATTTAGTTCAGGTTGACCTCCTGAAGCCTAAATCACCATTAATTTGACTACACAACTTATTCCTATGAAGATACTTTCAAAGTAAAAAAACGGGCTCAACTCGGACTGAAAGTGCATTTAAAGCAATAAAAACTGAAAATGAGTGTCACGCCTAAACCAAAGGACTTATGCACACATTTCAACATGTATTTAGTTCAGGTTGACCTCCTGAAGCCTAAATGAGCATTAATTTGACTACACAACTCATTCCTATGAAGGAACATTCAAAGTCACAAAACGGGCTCAACTCGGACTGAAAGTGCATTTAAAGCAATAAAAACTCAAAATGAGTGTCACGCCTAAACCAAAGGACTTATGCACACATTTCAACATGTATTTAGTTCAGGTTGACCTCCTGAAGCCTAAATGAGCATTAATTTGACTACACAACTCATTCCTATGAAGGTACATTCAAAGTCACAAAACGTGCTCAACTAGGCCTGAAAGTGCATTTAAAGCAATAAAAACTCAAAATGAGTGTCACGCCTAAACCAAAGGACTTATGCACACATTTCAACATGTATTTAGTTCAGGTTGACATTCTGAAGCCTAAATGAGCATTAATTTGACTACACAACTTATTCCTATGAAGATACATTCAAAGTAAAAAAACGGGCTCAACTCGGACTGAAAGTGCATTTAAAGCAATAAAAACTGAAAATGAGTGTCACGCCTAAACCAAAGGACTTATGCACACATTTCAACATGTATTTAGTTCAGGTTGACCTCCTGAAGCCTAAATGAGCATTAATTTGACTACACAACTCATTCCTATGAAGGTACATTCAAAGTCACAAAACGGGCTCAACTCGGACTGAAAGTGCATTTAAAGCAATAAAAACTGAAAATGAGTGTCACGCCTAAACCAAAGGACTTATGCACACATTTCAACATGTATTTAGTTCAGGTTGACCTCCTGAAGCCTAAATGAGCATTAATTTGACTACACAACTCATTCCTATGAAGGTACATTCAAAGTCACAAAACGTGCTCAACTCGGACTGAAAGTGCATTTAAAGCAATAAAAACTGAAAATGAGTGTCACGCCTAAACCAAAGGACTTATGCACACATTTCAA
The DNA here is from genome assembly GCF_025434085.1 of Hippocampus zosterae. Lineage (NCBI taxonomy): Eukaryota > Metazoa > Chordata > Actinopteri > Syngnathiformes > Syngnathidae > Hippocampus > Hippocampus zosterae. The sequence goes on along the minus strand of NC_067462.1, from coordinate 23,328,256 downwards.
CATGTATTTAGTTCAGGTTGACCTCCTGAAGCCTAAATGAGCATTAATTTGACTACACAACTCATTCCTATGAAGATACATTCAAAGTAAAAAAACGGGCTCAACTCGGACTGAAAGTGCATTTAAAGCAATAAAAACTCAAAATGAGTGTCACGCCTAAACCAAAGGACTTATGCACACATTTCAACATGTATTTAGTTCAGGTTGACGTCCTGAAGCCTAAATGAGCATTAATTTGACTACACAACTTATTCCTATGAAGATACATTCAAAGTAAAAAAACGTGCTCTACTCGGCCTGAAAATGCATTTAAAGCAATAAAAACTCAAAATGAGTGTCACGCCTAAACCAAAGGACTTATGCACACATTACAACATGTATTTAGTTCAGGTTGACCTCCTGAAGCCTAAATGAGCATTAATTTCACTACACAACTCATTCCTATGAAGGAACATTCAAAGTAAAAAAACGGGCTCAACTCGGACTGAAAGTACATTTAAAGCAATAAAAACTCAAAATGAGTGTCACGCCTAAACCAAAGGACTTATGCACACATTTCAACATGTATTTAGTTCAGGTTGACATTCTGAAGCCTAAATGAGCATTAATTTGACTACACAACTTATTCCTATGAAGATACATTCAAAGTAAAAAAACGGGCTCAACTCGGACTGAAAGTGCATTTAAAGCAATAAAAACTGAAAATGAGTGTCACGCCTAAACCAAAGGACTTATGCACACATTTCAACATGTATTTAGTTCAGGTTGGCCTCCTGAAGCCTAAATGAGCATTAATTTGACTACACAACTCATTCCTATGAAGGTACATTCAAAGTCACAAAACGTGCTCAACTAGGCCTGAAAGTGCATTTAAAGCAATAAAAACTCAAAATGAGTGTCACGCCTAAACCAAAGTACTTATGCACACATTTCAACATGTATTTAGTTCAGGTTGACCTCCTGAAGCCTAAATCACCATTAATTTGACTACACAACTTATTCCTATGAAGATACATTCAAAGTAAAAAAACGGGCTCAACTCGGACTGAAAGTGCATTTAAAGCAATAAAAACTGAAAATGAGTGTCACGCCTAAACCAAAGGACTTATGCACACATTTCAAAATGTATTTAGTTCAGGTTGACCTCCTGAAGCCTAAATGAGCATTAATTTGACTACACAACTCATTCCTATGAAGGTACATTCAAAGTCACAAAACGGGCTCAACTCGGACTGAAAGTGCATTTAAAGCAATAAAAACTGAAAATGAGTGTCACGCCTAAACCAAAGGACTTATGCACACATTTCAACATGTATTTAGTTCAGGTTGACCTCCTGAAGCCTAAATGAGCATTAATTTGACTACACAACTCATTCCTATGAAGGTACATTCAAAGTCACAAAACGTGCTCAACTAGGCCTGAAAGTGCATTTAAAGAAATAAAAACTCCAAATGAGTGTCACGCCTAAACCAAAGGACTTATGCACACATTTCAACATGTATTTAGTTCAGGTTGACCTCCTGAAGCCTAAATCACCATTAATTTGACTACACAACTTATTCCTATGAAGATACATTCAAAGTAAAAAAACGGGCTCAACTCGGACTGAAAGTGCATTTAAAGCAATAAAAACTGAAAATGAGTGTCACGCCTAAACCAAAGGACTTATGCACACATTTCAACATGTATTTAGTTCAGGTTGACGTCCTGAAGCCTAAATGAGCATTAATTTGACTACACAACTTATTCCTATGAAGATACATTCAAAGTAAAAAAACGTGCTCTACTGGGCCTGAAAATGCATTTAAAGCAATAAAAACTCAAAATGAGTGTCACGCCTAAACCAAAGGCCTTATGCACACATTTCAACATGTATTTAGTTCAGGTTGCCCTCCTGAAGCCTAAATGAGCATTAATTTGACTACACAACTCATTCCTATGAAGGAACATTCAAAGTAAAAAAACGGGCTCAACTCGGACTGAAAGTACATTTAAAGCAATAAAAACTGAAAATGAGTGTCACGCCTAAACCAAAGGACTTATGCACACATTTCAACATGTATTTAGTTCAGGTTGACCTCCTGAAGCCTAAATGAGCATTAATTTACCTACACAACTCATTCCTATGAAGATACATTCAAAGTCACAAAACGGGCTCAACTCGGACTGAAAGTGCATTTAAAGCAATAAAAACTCAAAATGAGTGTCACGCCTAAACCAAAGGACTTATGCACACATTTCAACATGTATTTAGTTCAGGTTGACGTCCTGAAGCCTAAATGAGCATTAATTTGACTACACAACTTATTCCTATGAAGATACATTCAAAGTAAAAAAACGTGCTCTACTCGGCCTGAAAATGCATTTAAAGCAATAAAAACTCAAAATGAGTGTCACGCCTAAACCAAAGGACTTATGCACACATTACAACATGTATTTAGTTCAGGTTGACATCCTGAAGCCTAAATGAGCATTAATTTGACTACACAACTCATTCCTATGAAGGAACATTCAAAGTAAAAAAACGGGCTCAACTCGGACTGAAAGTACATTTAAAGCAATAAAAACTGAAAATGAGTGTCACGCCTAAACCAAAGGACTTATGCACACATTTCAACATGTATTTAGTTCAGGTTGACCTCCTGAAGCCTAAATGAGCATTAATTTGACTACACAACTCATTCCTATGAAGGTACATTCAAAGTCACAAAACGTGCTCAACTAGGCCTGAAAGTGCATTTAAAGCAATAAAAACTCAAAATGAGTGTCACGCCTAAACCAATGGACTTATGCACACATTTCAACATGTATTTAGTTCAGGTTGACATTCTGAAGCCTAAATGAGCATTAATTTGACTACACAACTTATTCCTATGAAGATACATTCAAAGTAAAAAAACGGGCTCAACTCGGACTGAAAGTGCATTTAAAGCAATAAAAACTGAAAATGAGTGTCACGCCTAAACCAAAGGACTTATGCACACATTTCAAAATGTATTTAGTTCAGGTTGACCTCCTGAAGCCTAAATGAGCATTAATTTGACTACACAACTCATTCCTATGAAGGTACATTCAAAGTCACAAAACGGGCTCAACTCGGACTGAAAGTGCATTTAAAGCAATAAAAACTGAAAATGAGTGTCACGCCTAAACCAAAGGACTTATGCACACATTTCAACATGTATTTAGTTCAGGTTGACCTCCTGAAGCCTAAATGAGCATTAATTTGACTACACAACTCATTCCTATGAAGGTACATTCAAAGTCACAAAACGTGCTCAACTAGGCCTGAAAGTGCATTTAAAGAAATAAAAACTCCAAATGAGTGTCACGCCTAAACCAAAGGACTTATGCACACATTTCAACATGTATTTAGTTCAGGTTGACCTCCTGAAGCCTAAATCACCATTAATTTGACTACACAACTTATTCCTATGAAGATACATTCAAAGTAAAAAAACGGGCTCAACTCGGACTGAAAGTGCATTTAAAGCAATAAAAACTGAAAATGAGTGTCACGCCTAAACCAAAGGACTTATGCACACATTTCAACATGTATTTAGTTCAGGTTGACGTCCTGAAGCCTAAATGAGCATTAATTTGACTACACAACTTATTCCTATGAAGATACATTCAAAGTAAAAAAACGTGCTCTACTGGGCCTGAAAATGCATTTAAAGCAATAAAAACTCAAAATGAGTGTCACGCCTAAACCAAAGGCCTTATGCACACATTTCAACATGTATTTAGTTCAGGTTGCCCTCCTGAAGCCTAAATGAGCATTAATTTGACTACACAACTCATTCCTATGAAGGAACATTCAAAGTAAAAAAACGGGCTCAACTCGGACTGAAAGTACATTTAAAGCAATAAAAACTGAAAATGAGTGTCACGCCTAAACCAAAGGACTTATGCACACATTTCAACATGTATTTAGTTCAGGTTGACCTCCTGAAGCCTAAATGAGCATTAATTTACCTACACAACTCATTCCTATGAAGATACATTCAAAGTCACAAAACGGGCTCAACTCGGACTGAAAGTGCATTTAAAGCAATAAAAACTCAAAATGAGTGTCACGCCTAAACCAAAGGACTTATGCACACATTTCAATATGTATTTAGTTCAGGTTGACGTCCTGAAGCCTAAATGAGCATTAATTTGACTACACAACTTATTCCTATGAAGATACATTCAAAGTAAAAAAACGTGCTCTACTCGGCCTGAAAATGCATTTAAAGCAATAAAAACTCAAAATGAGTGTCACGCCTAAACCAAAGGACTTACGCACACATTACAACATGTATTTAGTTCAGGTTGACATCCTGAAGCCTAAATGAGCATTAATTTGACTACACAACTCATTTCTATGAAGGAACATTCAAAGTAAAAAAACGGGCTCAACTCGGACTGAAAGTACATTTAAAGCAATAAAAACTGAAAATGAGTGAAACGCCTAAACCAAAGGACTTATGCACACATTTCAACAAGTATTTAGTTCAGGTTGACCTCCTGAAGCCTAAATGAGCATTAATTTGACTACACAACTCATTCCTATGAAGGTACATTCAAAGTCACAAAACGTGCTAACTAGGCCTGAAAGTGCATTTAAAGCAATAAAAACTCAAAATGAGTGTCACGCCTAAACCAATGGATTTATGCACACATTTCAACATGTATTTAGTTCAGGTTGACATTCTGAAGCCTAAATGAGCATTAATTTGACTACACAACTTATTCCTATGAAGATACATTCAAAGTAAAAAAACGGGCTCAACTCGGACTGAAAGTGCATTTAAAGCAATAAAAACTGAAAATGAGTGTCACGCCTAAACCAAAGGACTTATGCACACATTTCAACATGTATTTAGTTCAGGTTGACCTCCTGAAGACTAAATGAGCATTAATTTGACTACACAACTCATTCCTATGAAGGTACATTCAAAGTCACAAAACGGGCTCAACTCGGACTGAAAGTGCATTTAAAGCAATAAAAACTGAAAATGAGTGTCACGCCTAAACCAAAGGACTTATGCACACATTTCAACATGTATTTAGTTCAGGTTGACCTCCTGAAGCCTAAATGAGCATTAATTTGACTACACAACTCATTCCTATGAAGGTACATTCAAAGTCACAAAACGTGCTCAACTAGGCCTGAAAGTGCATTTAAAGCAATAAAAACTCCAAATGAGTGTCACGCCTAAACCAAAGGACTTATGCACACATTTCAACATGTATTTAGTTCAGGTTGACCTCCTGAAGCCTAAATCACCATTAATTTGACTACACAACTTATTCCTATGAAGATACATTCAAAGTAAAAAAACGGGCTCAACTCGGACTGAAAGTGCATTTAAAGCAATAAAAACTGAAAATGAGTGTCACGCCTAAACCAAAGGCCTTATGCACACATTTCAACATGTATTTAGTTCAGGTTGCCCTCCTGAAGCCTAAATGAGCATTAATTTGACTACACAACTCATTCCTATGAAGGAACATTCAATGTAAAAAAAACGGGCTCAACTCGGACTGAAAGTACATTTAAAGCAATAAAAACTGAAAATGAGTGTCACGCCTAAACCAAAGGACTTATGCACACATTTCAACATGTATTTAGTTCAGGTTGACCTCCTGAAGCCTAAATGAGCATTAATTTGACTACACAACTCATTCCTATGAAGGTACATTCAAAGTCACAAAACGGGCTCAACTCGGACTGAAAGTGCATTTAAAGCAATAAAAACTCAAAATGAGTGTCACGCCTAAACCAAAGGACTTATGCACACATTTCAACATGTATTTAGTTCAGGTTGACGTCCTGAAGCCTAAATGAGCATTAATTTGACTACACAACTTATTCCTATGAAGATACATTCAAAGTAAAAAAACGTGCTCTACTCGGCCTGAAAATGCATTTAAAGCAATAAAAACTCAAAATGAGTGTCACGCCTAAACCAATGGACTTATGCACACATTTCAACATGTATTTAGTTCAGGTTGACATTCTGAAGCCTAAATGAGCATTAATTTGACTACACAACTTATTCCTATGAAGATACATTCAAAGTAAAAAAACGGGCTCAACTCGGACTGAAAGTGCATTTAAAGCAATAAAAACTGAAAATGAGTGTCACGCCTAAACCAAAGGACTTATGCACACATTTCAACATGTATTTAGTTCAGGTTGACCTCCTGAAGACTAAATGAGCATTAATTTGACTACACAACTCATTCCTATGAAGGTACATTCAAAGTCACAAAACGGGCTCAACTCGGACTGAAAGTGCATTTAAAGCAATAAAAACTGAAAATGAGTGTCACGCCTAAACCAAAGGACTTATGCACACATTTCAACATGTATTTAGTTCAGGTTGACCTCCTGAAGCCTAAATGAGCATTAATTTGACTACACAACTCATTCCTATGAAGGTACATTCAAAGTCACAAAACGTGCTCAACTAGGCCTGAAAGTGCATTTAAAGCAATAAAAACTCCAAATGAGTGTCACGCCTAAACCAAAGGACTTATGCACACATTTCAACATGTATTTAGTTCAGGTTGACCTCCTGAAGCCTAAATCACCATTAATTTGACTACACAACTTATTCCTATGAAGATACATTCAAAGTAAAAAAACGGGCTCAACTCGGACTGAAAGTGCATTTAAAGCAATAAAAACTGAAAATGAGTGTCACGCCTAAACCAAAGGCCTTATGCACACATTTCAACATGTATTTAGTTCAGGTTGCCCTCCTGAAGCCTAAATGAGCATTAATTTGACTACACAACTCATTCCTATGAAGGAACATTCAATGTAAAAAAAACGGGCTCAACTCGGACTGAAAGTACATTTAAAGCAATAAAAACTGAAAAATGAGTGTCACGCCTAAACCAAAGGACTTATGCACACATTTCAACATGTATTTAGTTCAGGTTGACCTCCTGAAGCCTAAATGAGCATTAATTTGACTACACAACTCATTCCTATGAAGGTACATTCAAAGTCACAAAACGGGCTCAACTCGGACTGAAAGTGCATTTAAAGCAATAAAAACTCAAAATGAGTGTCACGCCTAAACCAAAGGACTTATGCACACATTTCAACATGTATTTAGTTCAGGTTGACGTCCTGAAGCCTAAATGAGCATTAATTTGACTACACAACTTATTCCTATGAAGATACATTCAAAGTAAAAAAACGTGCTCTACTCGGCCTGAAAATGCATTTAAAGCAATAAAAACTCAAAATGAGTGTCACGCCTAAACCAAAGGACTTATGCACACATTACAACATGTATTTAGTTCAGGTTGACATCCTGAAGCCTAAATGAGCATTAATTTGACTACACAACTCATTCCTATGAAGGAACATTCAAAGTAAAAAAACGGGCTCAACTCGGACTGAAAGTACATTTAAAGCAATAAAAACTGAAAATGAGTGTCACGCCTAAACCAAAGGACTTATGCACACATTTCAACATGTATTTAGTTCAGGTTGACCTCCTGAAGCCTAAATGAGCATTAATTTGACTACACAACTCATTCCTATGAAGGTACATTCAAAGTCACAAAACGTGCTCAACTAGGCCTGAAAGTGCATTTAAAGCAATAAAAACTCAAAATGAGTGTCACGCCTAAACCAATGGACTTATGCACACATTTCAACATGTATTTAGTTCAGGTTGACATTCTGAAGCCTAAATGAGCATTAATTTGACTACACAACTTATTCCTATGAAGATACATTCAAAGTAAAAAAACGGGCTCAACTCGGACTGAAAGTGCATTTAAAGCAATAAAAACTGAAAATGAGTGTCACGCCTAAACCAAAGGACTTATGCACACATTTCAACATGTATTTAGTTCAGGTTGACCTCCTGAAGACTAAATGAGCATTAATTTGACTACACAACTCATTCCTATGAAGGTACATTCAAAGTCACAAAACGGGCTCAACTCGGACTGAAAGTGCATTTAAAGCAATAAAAACAGAAAATGAGTGTCACGCCTAAACCAAAGGACTTATGCACACATTTCAACATGTATTTAGTTCAGGTTGACCTCCTGAAGCCTAAATGAGCATTAATTTGACTACACAACTCATTCCTATGAAGGTACATTCAAAGTCACAAAACGTGCTCAACTAGGCCTGAAAGTGCATTTAAAGCAATAAAAACTCCAAATGAGTGTCACGCCTAAACCAAAGGACTTATGCACACATTTCAACATGTATTTAGTTCAGGTTGACCTCCTGAAGCCTAAATCACCATTAACTTGACTACACAACTTATTCCTATGAAGATACATTCAAAGTAAAAAAACGGGCTCAACTCGGACTGAAAGTGCATTTAAAGCAATAAAAACTGAAAATGAGTGTCACGCCTAAACCAAAGGACTTATGCACACATTTCAACATGTATTTAGTTCAGGTTGACGTCCTGAAGCCTAAATGAGCATTAATTTGACTACACAACTTATTCCTATGAAGATACATTCAAAGTAAAAAAACGTGCTCTACTGGGCCTGAAAATGCATTTAAAGCAATAAAAACTCAAAATGAGTGTCACGCCTAAACCAAAGGCCTTATGCACACATTTCAACATGTATTTAGTTCAGGTTGCCCTCCTGAAGCCTAAATGAGCATTAATTTGACTACACAACTCATTCCTATGAAGGAACATTCAATGTAAAAAAAACGGGCTCAACTCGGACTGAAAGTACATTTAAAGCAATAAAAACTGAAAATGAGTGTCACGCCTAAACCAAAGGACTTATGCACACATTTCAACATGTATTTAGTTCAGGTTGACCTCCTGAAGCCTAAATGAGCATTAATTTGACTACACAACTCATTCCTATGAAGGTACATTCAAAGTCACAAAACGGGCTCAACTCGGACTGAAAGTGCATTTAAAGCAATAAAAACTCAAAATGAGTGTCACGCCTAAACCAAAGGACTTATGCACACATTTCAACATGTATTTAGTTCAGGTTGACGTCCTGAAGCCTAAATGAGCATTAATTTGACTACACAACTTATTCCTATGAAGATACATTCAAAGTAAAAAAACGTGCTCTACTCGGCCTGAAAATGCATTTAAAGCAATAAAAACTCAAAATGAGTGTCACGCCTAAACCAAAGGACTTATGCACACATTACAACATGTATTTAGTTCAGGTTGACATCCTGAAGCCTAAATGAGCATTAATTTGACTACACAACTCATTCCTATGAAGGAACATTCAAAGTAAAAAAACGGGCTCAACTCGGACTGAAAGTACATTTAAAGCAATAAAAACTGAAAATGAGTGTCACGCCTAAACCAAAGGACTTATGCACACATTTCAACATGTATTTAGTTCAGGTTGACCTCCTGAAGCCTAAATGAGCATTAATTTGACTACACAACTCATTCCTATGAAGGTACATTCAAAGTCACAAAACGTGCTCAACTAGGCCTGAAAGTGCATTTAAAGCAATAAAAACTCAAAATGAGTGTCACGCCTAAACCAATGGACTTATGCACACATTTCAACATGTATTTAGTTCAGGTTGACATTCTGAAGCCTAAATGAGCATTAATTTGACTACACAACTTATTCCTATGAAGATACATTCAAAGTAAAAAAACGGGCTCAACTCGGACTGAAAGTGCATTTAAAGCAATAAAAACTGAAAATGAGTGTCACGCCTAAACCAAAGGACTTATGCACACATTTCAACATGTATTTAGTTCAGGTTGACCTCCTGAAGACTAAATGAGCATTAATTTGACTACACAACTCATTCCTATGAAGGTACATTCAAAGTCACAAAACGTGCTCAACTAGGCCTGAAAGTGCATTTAAAGCAATAAAAACTCAAAATGAGTGTCACGCCTAAACCAAAGTACTTATGCACACATTACAACATGTATTTAGTTCAGGTTGACCTCCTGAAGCCTAAATGAGCATTAATTTGACTACACAACTCATTCCTATGAAGGAACATTCAAAGTAAAAAAACGGGCTCAACTCGGACTGAAAGTACATTTAAAGCACTAAAAACTGAAAATGAGTGTCACGCCTAAACCAAAGGACTTATGCACACATTTCAACATGTATTTAGTTCAGGTTGACCTCCTGAAGCCTAAATGAGCATTAATTTGACTACACAACTCATTCCTATGAAGGTACATTCAAAGTCACAAAACGTGCTCAACTAGGCCTGAAAGTGCATTTAAAGCAATAAAAACTCAAAATGAGTGTCACGCCTAAACCAAAGGACTTATGCACACATTTCAACATGTATTTAGTTCAGGTTGACATTCTGAAGCCTAAATGAGCATTAATTTGACTACACAACTTATTCCTATGAAGATACATTCAAAGTAAAAAAACGGGCTCAACTCGGACTGAAAGTGCATTTAAAGCAAAAAAAACTGAAAATGAGTGTCACGCCTAAACCAAAGGACTTATGCACACATTTCAACATGTATTTAGTTCAGGTTGACCTCCTGAAGCCTAAATGAGCATTAATTTGACTACACAACTCATTCCTATGAAGGAACATTCAAAGTAAAAAAACGGGCTCAACTCGGACTGAAAGTGCATTTAAAGCAATAAAAACTCAAAATGAGTGTCACGCCTAAACCAAAGGACTTATGCACACATTTCAACATGTATTTAGTTCAGGTTGACCTCCTGAAGCCTAAATGAGCATTAATTTGACTACACAACTCATTCCTATGAAGGAACATTCAAAGTAAAAAAACGGGCTCAACTCGGACTGAAAGTACATTTAAAGCAATAAAAACTGAAAATGAGTGTCACGCCTAAACCAAAGGACTTATGCACACATTTCAACATGTATTTAGTTCAGGTTGACCTCCTGAAGCCTAAATGAGCATTAATTTGACTACACAACTCATTCCTATGAAGGTACATTCAAAGTCACAAAACGGGCTCAACTCGGACTGAAAGTGCATTTAAAGCAATAAAAACTGAAAATGAGTGTCACGCTTAAACCAAAGGACTTATGCACACATTTCAACATGTATTTAGTTCAGGTTGACCTCCTGAAGCCTAAATCACCATTAATTTGACTACACAACTCATTCCTATGAAGGTACATTCAAAGTAAAAAAACGGGCTCAACTCGGACTGAAAGTGCATTTAAAGCAATAAAAACTCAAAATGAGTTTCACGCCTAAACCAAAGGACTTATGCACACATTTCAACATGTATTTAGTTCAGGTTGACCTCCTGAAGCCTAAATCACCATTAATTTGACTACACAACTTATTCCTATGAAGATACATTCAAAGTAAAAAAACGGGCTCAACTCGGACTGAAAGTGCATTTAAAGCAATAAAAACTGAAAATGAGTGTCACGCCTAAACCAAAGGACTTATGCACACATTTCAACATGTATTTAGTTCAGGTTGACGTCCTGAAGCCTAAATGAGCATTAATTTGACTACACAACTTATTCCTATGAAGATACATTCAAAGTAAAAAAACGTGCTCTACTGGGCCTGAAAATGCATTTAAAGCAATAAAAACTCAAAATGAGTGTCACGCCTAAACCAAAGGCCTTATGCACACATTTCAACATGTATTTAGTTCAGGTTGCCCTCCTGAAGCCTAAATGAGCATTAATTTGACTACACAACTCATTCCTATGAAGGAACATTCAAAGTAAAAAAACGGGCTCAACTCGGACTGAAAGTACATCTAAAGCAATAAAAACTGAAAATGAGTGTCACGCCTAAACCAAAGGACTTATGCACACATTTCAACATGTATTTAGTTCAGGTTGACCTCCTGAAGCCTAAATGAGCATTAATTTGACTACACAACTCATTCCTATGAAGGTACATTCAAAGTCACAAAACGTGCTCAACTAGGCCTGAAAGTGCATTTAAAGCAATAAAAACTCAAAATGAGTGTCACGCCTAAACCAAAGGACTTATGCACACATTTCAACATGTATTTAGTTCAGGTTGACATTCTGAAGCCTAAATGAGCATTAATTTGACTACACAACTCATTCCTATGAAGGAACATTCAAAGTAAAAAAACGGGCTCAACTCGGACTGAAAGTGCATTTAAAGCAATAAAAACTGAAAATGAGTGTCACGCCTAAACCAAAGGACTTATGCACACATTTCAACATGTATTTAGTTCAGGTTGACCTCCTGAAGACTAAATGAGCATTAATTTGACTACACAACTCATTCCTATGAAGGTACATTCAAAGTCACAAAACGTGCTCAACTAGGCCTGAAAGTGCATTTAAAGCAATAAAAACTCAAAATGAGTGTCACGCCTAAACCAAAGTACTTATGCACACATTACAACATGTATTTAGTTCAGGTTGACCTCCTGAAGCCTAAATGAGCATTAATTTGACTACACAACTCATTCCTATGAAGGAACATTCAAAGTAAAAAAACGGGCTCAACTCGGACTGAAAGTACATTTAAAGCACTAAAAACTGAAAATGAGTGTCACGCCTAAACCAAAGGACTTATGCACACATTTCAACATGTATTTAGTTCAGGTTGACCTCCTGAAGCCTAAATGAGCATTAATTTGACTACACAACTCATTCCTATGAAGGTACATTCAAAGTCACAAAACGTGCTCAACTAGGCCTGAAAGTGCATTTAAAGCAATAAAAACTCAAAATGAGTGTCACGCCTAAACCAAAGGACTTATGCACACATTTCAACATGTATTTAGTTCAGGTTGACATTCTGAAGCCTAAATGAGCATTAATTTGACTACACAACTTATTCCTATGAAGATACATTCAAAGTAAAAAAACGGGCTCAACTCGGACTGAAAGTGCATTTAAAGCAAAAAAAACTGAAAATGAGTGTCACGCCTAAACCAAAGGACTTATGCACACATTTCAACATGTATTTAGTTCAGGTTGACCTCCTGAAGCCTAAATGAGCATTAATTTGACTACACAACTCATTCCTATGAAGGAACATTCAAAGTAAAAAAACGGGCTCAACTCGGACTGAAAGTGCATTTAAAGCAATAAAAACTCAAAATGAGTGTCACGCCTAAACCAAAGGACTTATGCACACATTTCAACATGTATTTAGTTCAGGTTGACCTCCTGAAGCCTAAATGAGCATTAATTTGACTACACAACTCATTCCTATGAAGGAACATTCAAAGTAAAAAAACGGGCTCAACTCGGACTGAAAGTACATTTAAAGCAATAAAAACTGAAAATGAGTGTCACGCCTAAACCAAAGGACTTATGCACACATTTCAACATGTATTTAGTTCAGGTTGACCTCCTGAAGCCTAAATGAGCATTAATTTGACTACACAACTCATTCCTATGAAGGTACATTCAAAGTCACAAAACGGGCTCAACTCGGACTGAAAGTGCATTTAAAGCAATAAAAACTGAAAATGAGTGTCACGCTTAAACCAAAGGACTTATGCACACATTTCAACATGTATTTAGTTCAGGTTGACCTCCTGAAGCCTAAATCACCATTAATTTGACTACACAACTCATTCCTATGAAGGTACATTCAAAGTAAAAAAACGGGCTCAACTCGGACTGAAAGTGCATTTAAAGCAATAAAAACTCAAAATGAGTTTCACGCCTAAACCAAAGGACTTATGCACACATTTCAACATGTATTTAGTTCAGGTTGACCTCCTGAAGCCTAAATCACCATTAATTTGACTACACAACTTATTCCTATGAAGATACATTCAAAGTAAAAAAACGGGCTCAACTCGGACTGAAAGTGCATTTAAAGCAATAAAAACTGAAAATGAGTGTCACGCCTAAACCAAAGGACTTATGCACACATTTCAACATGTATTTAGTTCAGGTTGACGTCCTGAAGCCTAAATGAGCATTAATTTGACTACACAACTTATTCCTATGAAGATACATTCAAAGTAAAAAAACGTGCTCTACTGGGCCTGAAAATGCATTTAAAGCAATAAAAACTCAAAATGAGTGTCACGCCTAAACCAAAGGCCTTATGCACACATTTCAACATGTATTTAGTTCAGGTTGCCCTCCTGAAGCCTAAATGAGCATTAATTTGACTACACAACTCATTCCTATGAAGGAACATTCAAAGTAAAAAAACGGGCTCAACTCGGACTGAAAGTACATCTAAAGCAATAAAAACTGAAAATGAGTGTCACGCCTAAACCAAAGGACTTATGCACACATTTCAACATGTATTTAGTTCAGGTTGACCTCCTGAAGCCTAAATGAGCATTAATTTGACTACACAACTCATTCCTATGAAGGTACATTCAAAGTCACAAAACGTGCTCAACTAGGCCTGAAAGTGCATTTAAAGCAATAAAAACTCAAAATGAGTGTCACGCCTAAACCAAAGGACTTATGCACACATTTCAACATGTATTTAGTTCAGGTTGACATTCTGAAGCCTAAATGAGCATTAATTTGACTACACAACTCATTCCTATGAAGGAACATTCAAAGTAAAAAAACGGGCTCAACTCGGACTGAAAGTGCATTTAAAGCAATAAAAACTGAAAATGAGTGTCACGCCTAAACCAAAGGACTTATGCACACATTTCAACATGTATTTAGTTCAGGTTGACCTCCTGAAGCCTAAATGAGCATTAATTTGACTACACAACTCATTCCTATGAAGGTACATTCAAAGTCACAAAACGTGCTCAACTAGGCCTGAAAGTGCATTTAAAGCAATAAAAACTCAAAATGAGTGTCACGCCTAAACCAAAGGACTTATGCACACATTTCAACATGTATTTAGTTCAGGTTGACCTCCTGAAGCCTAAATCACCATTAATTTGACTACACAACTTATTCCTATGAAGATACATTCAAAGTAAAAAAACGGGCTCAACTCGGACTGAAAGTGCATTTAAAGCAATAAAAACTCAAAATGAGTGTCACGCCTAAACCAAAGGACTTATGCACACATTTCAACATGTATTTAGTTCAGGTTGACCTCCTGAAGCCTAAATGAGCATTAATTTGACTACACAACTCATTCCTATGAAGGAACATTCAAAGTAAAAAAACGGGCTCAACTCGGACTGAAAGTACATTTAAAGCAATAAAAACTGAAAATGAGTGTCACGCCTAAACCAAAGGACTTATGCACACATTTCAACATGTATTTAGTTCAGGTTGACCTCCTGAAGCCTAAATGAGCATTAATTTGACTACACAACTCATTCCTATGAAGGTACATTCAAAGTCACAAAACGGGCTCAACTCGGACTGAAAGTGCATTTAAAGCAATAAAAACTGAAAATGAGTGTCACGCTTAAACCAAAGGACTTATGCACACATTTCAACATGTATTTAGTTCAGGTTGACCTCCTGAAGCCTAAATGAGCATTAATTTGACTACACAACTCATTCCTATGAAGGTACATTCAAAGTCACAAAACGTGCTCAACTAGGCCTGAAAGTGCATTTAAAGCAATAAAAACTCAAAATGAGTGTCACGCCTAAACCAAAGGACTTATGCACACATTTCAACATGTATTTAGTTCAGGTTGACCTCCTGAAGCCTAAATGAGCATTAATTTGACTACACAACTCATTCCTATGAAGGTACATTCAAAGTCACAAAACGGGCTCAACTCGGACTGAAAGTGCATTTAAAGCAATAAAAACTGAAAATGAGTGTCACGCTTAAACCAAAGGACTTATGCACACATTTCAACATGTATTTAGTTCAGGTTGACCTCCTGAAGCCTAAATGAGCATTAATTTGACTACACAACTTATTCCTATGAAGATACATTCAAAGTAAAAAAACGGGCTCAACTCGGACTGAAAGTGCATTTAAAGCAATAAAAACTGAAAATGAGTGTCACGCCTAAACCAAAGGACTTATGCACACATTTCAACATGTATTTAGTTCAGGTTGACCTCCTGAAGCCTAAATGAGCATTAATTTGACTACACAACTCATTCCTATGAAGGTACATTCAAACTCACAAAACGTGCTCAACTAGGCCTGAAAGTGCATTTAAAGCAATAAAAACTCAAAATGAGTGTCACGCCTAAACCAAAGGACTTATGCACACATTTCAACATGTATTTAGTTCAGGTTGACCTCCTGAAGCCTAAATCACCATTAATTTGACTACACAACTTATTCCTATGAAGATACATTCAAAGTAAAAAAACGGGCTCAACTCGGACTGAAAGTGCATTTAAAGCAAAAAAAACTGAAAATGAGTGTCACGCCTAAACCAAAGGACTTATGCACACATTTCAACATGTATTTAGTTCAGGTTGACCTCCTGAAGCCTAAATGAGCATTAATTTGACTACACAACTCATTCCTATGAAGGAACATTCAAAGTAAAAAAACGGGCTCAACTCGGACTGAAAGTGCATTTAAAGCAATAAAAACTCAAAATGAGTGTCACGCCTAAACCAAAGGACTTATGCACACATTTCAACATGTATTTAGTTCAGGTTGACCTCCTGAAGCCTAAATGAGCATTAATTTGACTACACAACTCATTCCTATGAAGGAACATTCAAAGTAAAAAAACGGGCTCAACTCGGATTGAAAGTACATTTAAAGCAATAAAAACTGAAAATGAGTGTCACGCCTAAACCAAAGGACTTATGCACACATTTCAACATGTATTTAGTTCAGGTTGACCTCCTGAAGCCTAAATGAGCATTAATTTGACTACACAACTCATTCCTATGAAGGTACATTCAAAGTCACAAAACGGGCTCAACTCGGACTGAAAGTGCATTTAAAGCAATAAAAACTGAAAATGAGTGTCACGCTTAAACCAAAGGACTTATGCACACATTTCAACATGTATTTAGTTCAGGTTGACCTCCTGAAGCCTAAATGAGCATTAATTTGACTACACAACTCATTCCTATGAAGGTACATTCAAAGTCACAAAACGTGCTCAACTAGGCCTGAAAGTGCATTTAAAGCAATAAAAACTCAAAATGAGTGTCACGCCTAAACCAAAGGACTTATGCACACATTTCAACATGTATTTAGTTCAGGTTGACCTCCTGAAGCCTAAATCGCCATTAATTTGACTACACAACTTATCCCTATGAAGATACATTCAAAGTAAAAAAACGGGCTCAACTCGGACTGAAAGTGCATTTAAAGCAATAAAAACTGAAAATGAGTGTCACGCCTAAACCAAAGGCCTTATGCACACATTTCAACATGTATTTACCGTATTTTCACGACTATAAGGCGCCATTAAAAGTCTTAAATTTTCTCCAAAATGGACAGGACGCCTTATGGTGCGGAGCGTCCTTTATATGCGCTGAGTTCCAAAATCTGACTGACAGCCGACACGCTGTTTATATAGAGAAAAGGCGGAAGTGACTGTGAAAGAAGTCGGCCAATCAGGGAAGGGTGGGCGTGTATATATACTGTACATATATGGAGAGGGAGAGAGAGAGAGAGAGGGAGAGAGAGGACAGACAAGCTAGTCCGCCAATGGTGAAGGGTGTGCGTGTAAGTGGACGCCTCAAGCCAGTACCAACACTTGTATAGCGTGTGGCAATGTGCATTGTTGCAAAACAACTCCGGTTTTGGTTTCTAAGAACCCCTGAAAATAAATTCGACAAAGAGACATGCCTACGAAGCTCAGTTAAAACTTAAAGCCACCGGCAAGCTCAGAGCCAATGAACTCTGAGCTTGCCGTTATTCCCGGAGGCTTGACTAAAGAACTCCAACCGCTGGACATTGGCATCAACCGGGCGTTCAAAGTAAAGTTGCGAACAGCATGGGAACAATGATCGATGGCAAACACAACTTTACAAAGAGTGAGAGGCAGCGCTGGGCGAGTTACGCCACAATACGCAACAACGAGAGGGAACGCGGCGTTTTTGATGGATTACGGTACTTGCACAATTGTTCAATTCTTTCTACACACACACGCGCTGCCACCATGTTTCGCTCTGTTCTTTACTTTCAAATGTGGGAAAGCTTCACACGAGAGAAATGTTGACTTTGCTGTTGCTACTCCTTCTTTCCGCTCGGCAATGCGTAGCAACTCACACTAGCATGTGATGCATTCAATGACAACTGAGATGTGCAGTCCTCTGCTTCTGATACAGAGGATGAGGACTTTGATGGATTTCTGGGTGATGATTGATCGAAAACGTGAGAACATTGTACGATGGCTAAATAAAATACACCCGAACTCAGTTCTGCTTTCGTTGTCTTTTTAAAAACGTGTTTTTATCTTATCTGTATGTCTTGGCATGCTACCGTATGCTTCAAGCTAACGTGTTAGAGTGCGCGCATGCATGCCGCATGTTTAAGCTGGCGTATGTTTTACCACTGTAAAACTGCGGCTATTCGTACGATGCGTCCTGTGTATGTGTAAAATACAGAAATGTCACGCATTAATGAGACTGCGGCCATTAGTACGATGCGTCGAATAGTCGTGAAAATACGGTAGTTCAGGTTGACCTCCTGAAGCCTAAATGAGCATTAATTTGACTACACAACTCATTCCTATGAAGGTACATTCAAAGTCACAAAACGTGCTCAACTAGGCCTGAAAGTGCATTTAAAGCAATAAAAACTCAAAATGAGTGTCACGCCTAAACCAAAGGACTTAAGCACACATTTCAACATGTATTTAGTTCAGGTTGACCTCCTGAAGCATAAATCACCATTAATTTGACTACACAACTTATTCCTATGAAGATACATTCAAAGTAAAAAAACGGGCTCAACTCGGACTGAAAGTGCATTTAAAGCAATAAAAACTCAAAATGAGTGTCACGCCTAAACCAAAGGACTTATGCACACATTTCAACATGTATTTAGTTCAGGTTGACATTCTGAAGCCTAAATGAGCATTAATTTGACTACACAACTCATTCCTATGAAGGAACATTCAAAGTAAAAAAACGGGCTCAACTCGGACTGAAAGTACATTTAAAGCAATAAAAACTGAAAATGAGTGTCACGCCTAAACCAAAGGACTTATGCACACATTTCAACATGTATTTAGTTCAGGTTGACCTCCTGAAGCCTAAATGAGCATTAATTTGACTACACAACTCATTCCTATGAAGGAACATTCAAAGTAAAAAAACGGGCTCAACTCGGACTGAAAGTGCATTTAAAGCAATAAAATCTCAAAATGAGTGTCACGCCTAAACCAAAGGACTTATGCACACATTTCAACATGTATTTAGTTCAGGTTGACGTCCTGAAGCCTAAATGAGCATTAATTTGACTACACAACTCATTCCTATGAAGGAACATTCAAAGTAAAAAAACGGGCTCAACTCGGACTGAAAGTGCATTTAAAGCAATAAAAACTGAAAATGAGTGTCACGCCTAAACCAAAGGATTTATACACACATTTCAACATGTATTTAGTTCAGGTTGACATTCTGAAGCCTAAATGAGCATTATTTTGTCTATACAACTCATTCCTATGAAGGTACATTCAAAGTCACAAAACGTGCTCAACTAGGCCTGAAAGTGCATTTAAAGCAATAAAATCTCAAAATGAGTTTCACGCCTAAATCAAAGGACTTATGCACACATTTCAACATGTATTTAGTTTAGGTTGATCTCCTGAAGCCTAAATGAGCATTAATTTGATCACACAACTCATTCCCATGAAGATACATTCAAAGTCAGTAAGTGCCCTGCTCTGTCTGGAAATGCATTTGAATCAATAAAAACTAAAATTGAGTGTCATGCCTAAACCAAAGGACGTCTGCACACATTTCAACGTCTAAAGTGTTGTTTCCGATGCGTGCTAGTGTATGTGTGCGTGCGTGTGTGAGAGTGTGTAGGTGTGTTCGTGTGTTTGTGTGTGTTTGTGTGGGTGCGTGCGTGCGTGTGTGTGCGTGTGTGTGTTGTGCGCACCCCCCCCCCAAAAAAGTACTGTATTTGGATAAAAATGACGAATTACTCGGAGGTTTTAACTTTTGCTTGCACTTGATTTGTTCTGACACCGACGACGTCCACCAATGACAGCCCGAGTGGATCTAGCCCACGTGGTGTGAGAGCAGGGGGAGGTGAAAAGATGCAAAGCCTAGGTGATTGGCTGTGCATCTTTCAGTCTTCCACGTGGGTTAGTCTTTGATCTTCAATCAGTGTCCAAATGTTGTTTACATGCGTAGCGTGTGCGGATGTGTGTGCCTCTCATGAGTTTGTGTGTGTGTTTGCGCGCGCGTGATCGTGTGCCCATACATGTGTGAGTGTTTCTTTGATCTAAATCATCGTTGGTGTGTTGTTTACGATACGTGCTCGTCTGTGCGTACTTTTGTGTGAGTGTGTGTGCGTGCGTTTGTGTGTGTGCTTGCTGCGTGCTGGCGCGCTCGGAAGCGTGTGTGTCACAGAGAAAGAGAGGGAGCGGGATCGCTGGCCTGTATGTACTCTATGTGAAACACACAGGACATTTGTAATTTCGTCCCTTTCACATTTTTTGGCTTTTTTAAAAATAAAACTTATTTTCATCAATGGTTCATAATGAGTGTCACGCCTAGACCAAATGACTTATGCACACATTTCAACATTTATTTAGTTCAGGTTGACCTCCTGAAGCCTAAATCACCATTAATTTGACTACACAACTTATTCCTATGAAGATACATTCAAAGTAAAAAAAGGGGCTCAACTCGGACTGAAAGTGCATTTAAAGCAATAAAAACTGAAAATGAGTGTCACGCCTAAACCAAAGGACTTATGCACACATTTCAACATGTATTTAGTTCAGGTTGACGTCCTGAAGCCTAAATGAGCATTAATTTGACTACACAACTTATTCCTATGAAGATACATTCAAAGTAAAAAAACGTGCTCTACTCGGCCTGAAAATGCATTTAAACCAATAAAAACTCAAAATGAGTGTCACGCCTAAACCAAAGGACTTATGCACACATTTCAACATGTATTTAGTTCAGGTTGACCTCCTGAAGCCTAAATGAGCATTAATTTGACTACACAACTCATTCCTATGAAGGTACATTCAAAGTCACAAAACGGGCTCAACTCGGACTGAAAGTGCATTTAAAGCAATAAAAACTGAAAATGAGTGTCACGCTTAAACCAAAGGACTTATGCACACATTTCAACATGTATTTAGTTCAGGTTGACCTCCTGAAGCCTAAATGAGCATTAATTTGACTACACAACTTATTCCTATGAAGATACATTCAAAGTAAAAAAACGGGCTCAACTCGGACTGAAAGTGCATTTAAAGCAATAAAAACTGAAAATGAGTGTCACGCCTAAACCAAAGGACTTATGCACACATTTCAACATGTATTTAGTTCAGGTTGACCTCCTGAAGCCTAAATGAGCATTAATTTGACTACACAACTCATTCCTATGAAGGTACATTCAAACTCACAAAACGTGCTCAACTAGGCCTGAAAGTGCATTTAAAGCAATAAAAACTCAAAATGAGTGTCACGCCTAAACCAAAGGACTTATGCACACATTTCAACATGTATTTAGTTCAGGTTGACCTCCTGAAGCCTAAATCACCATTAATTTGACTACACAACTTATTCCTATGAAGATACATTCAAAGTAAAAAAACGGGCTCAACTCGGACTGAAAGTGCATTTAAAGCAAAAAAAACTGAAAATGAGTGTCACGCCTAAACCAAAGGACTTATGCACACATTTCAACATGTATTTAGTTCAGGTTGACCTCCTGAAGCCTAAATGAGCATTAATTTGACTACACAACTCATTCCTATGAAGGAACATTCAAAGTAAAAAAACGGGCTCAACTCGGACTGAAAGTGCATTTAAAGCAATAAAAACTCAAAATGAGTGTCACGCCTAAACCAAAGGACTTATGCACACATTTCAACATGTATTTAGTTCAGGTTGACCTCCTGAAGCCTAAATGAGCATTAATTTGACTACACAACTCATTCCTATGAAGGAACATTCAAAGTAAAAAAACGGGCTCAACTCGGACTGAAAGTACATTTAAAGCAATAAAAACTGAAAATGAGTGTCACGCCTAAACCAAAGGACTTATGCACACATTTCAACATGTATTTAGTTCAGGTTGACCTCCTGAAGCCTAAATGAGCATTAATTTGACTACACAACTCATTCCTATGAAGGTACATTCAAAGTCACAAAACGGGCTCAACTCGGACTGAAAGTGCATTTAAAGCAATAAAAACTGAAAATGAGTGTCACGCTTAAACCAAAGGACTTATGCACACATTTCAACATGTATTTAGTTCAGGTTGACCTCCTGAAGCCTAAATGAGCATTAATTTGACTACACAACTCATTCCTATGAAGGTACATTCAAAGTCACAAAACGTGCTCAACTAGGCCTGAAAGTGCATTTAAAGCAATAAAAACTCAAAATGAGTGTCACGCCTAAACCAAAGGACTTATGCACACATTTCAACATGTATTTAGTTCAGGTTGACCTCCTGAAGCCTAAATCGCCATTAATTTGACTACACAACTTATCCCTATGAAGATACATTCAAAGTAAAAAAACGGGCTCAACTCGGACTGAAAGTGCATTTAAAGCAATAAAAACTGAAAATGAGTGTCACGCCTAAACCAAAGGCCTTATGCACACATTTCAACATGTATTTAGTTCAGGTTGACCTCCTGAAGCCTAAATGAGCATTAATTTGACTACACAACTCATTCCTATGAAGGTACATTCAAAGTCACAAAACGTGCTCAACTAGGCCTGAAAGTGCATTTAAAGCAATAAAAACTCAAAATGAGTGTCACGCCTAAACCAAAGGACTTAAGCACACATTTCAACATGTATTTAGTTCAGGTTGACCTCCTGAAGCCTAAATCACCATTAATTTGACTACACAACTTATTCCTATGAAGATACATTCAAAGTAAAAAAACGGGCTCAACTCGGACTGAAAGTGCATTTAAAGCAATAAAAACTCAAAATGAGTGTCACGCCTAAACCAAAGGACTTATGCACACATTTCAACATGTATTTAGTTCAGGTTGACATTCTGAAGCCTAAATGAGCATTAATTTGACTACACAACTCATTCCTATGAAGGAACATTCAAAGTAAAAAAACGGGCTCAACTCGGACTGAAAGTACATTTAAAGCAATAAAAACTGAAAATGAGTGTCACGCCTAAACCAAAGGACTTATGCACACATTTCAACATGTATTTAGTTCAGGTTGACCTCCTGAAGCCTAAATGAGCATTAATTTGACTACACAACTCATTCCTATGAAGGAACATTCAAAGTAAAAAAACGGGCTCAACTCGGACTGAAAGTGCATTTAAAGCAATAAAATCTCAAAATGAGTGTCACGCCTAAACCAAAGGACTTATGCACACATTTCAACATGTATTTAGTTCAGGTTGACGTCCTGAAGCCTAAATGAGCATTAATTTGACTACACAACTCATTCCTATGAAGGAACATTCAAAGTAAAAAAACGGGCTCAACTCGGACTGAAAGTGCATTTAAAGCAATAAAAACTGAAAATGAGTGTCACGCCTAAACCAAAGGATTTATACACACATTTCAACATGTATTTAGTTCAGGTTGACATTCTGAAGCCTAAATGAGCATTATTTTGTCTATACAACTCATTCCTATGAAGGTACATTCAAAGTCACAAAACGTGCTCAACTAGGCCTGAAAGTGCATTTAAAGCAATAAAATCTCAAAATGAGTTTCACGCCTAAATCAAAGGACTTATGCACACATTTCAACATGTATTTAGTTTAGGTTGATCTCCTGAAGCCTAAATGAGCATTAATTTGATCACACAACTCATTCCCATGAAGATACATTCAAAGTCAGTAAGTGCCCTGCTCTGTCTGGAAATGCATTTGAATCAATAAAAACTAAAATTGAGTGTCATGCCTAAACCAAAGGACGTCTGCACACATTTCAACGTCTAAAGTGTTGTTTCCGATGCGTGCTAGTGTATGTGTGCGTGCGTGTGTGAGAGTGTGTAGGTGTGTTCGTGTGTTTGTGTGTGTTTGTGTGGGTGCGTGCGTGCGTGTGTGTGCGTGTGTGTGTTGTGCGCACCCCCCCCCCCCC
The DNA here is from genome assembly GCF_025434085.1 of Hippocampus zosterae. Classification (NCBI taxonomy): domain Eukaryota; kingdom Metazoa; phylum Chordata; class Actinopteri; order Syngnathiformes; family Syngnathidae; genus Hippocampus; species Hippocampus zosterae. The sequence goes on along the minus strand of NC_067462.1, from coordinate 23,304,203 downwards.
AAAAAAGTACTGTATTTGGATAAAAATGACGAATTACTCGGAGGTTTTAACTTTTGCTTGCACTTGATTTGTTCTGACACCGACGACGTCCACCAATGACAGCCCGAGTGGATCTAGCCCACGTGGTGTGAGAGCAGGGGGAGGTGAAAAGATGCAAAGCCTAGGTGATTGGCTGTGCATCTTTCAGTCTTCCACGTGGGTTAGTCTTTGATCTTCAATCAGTGTCCAAATGTTGTTTACATGCGTAGCGTGTGCGGATGTGTGTGCCTCTCATGAGTTTGTGTGTGTGTTTGCGCGCGCGTGATCGTGTGCCCATACATGTGTGAGTGTTTCTTTGATCTAAATCATCGTTGGTGTGTTGTTTACGATACGTGCTCGTCTGTGCGTACTTTTGTGTGAGTGTGTGTGCGTGCGTTTGTGTGTGTGCTTGCTGCGTGCTGGCGCGCTCGGAAGCGTGTGTGTCACAGAGAAAGAGAGGGAGCGGGATCGCTGGCCTGTATGTACTCTATGTGAAACACACAGGACATTTGTAATTTCGTCCCTTTCACATTTTTTGGCTTTTTTAAAAATAAAACTTATTTTCATCAATGGTTCATAATGAGTGTCACGCCTAGACCAAATGACTTATGCACACATTTCAACATTTATTTAGTTCAGGTTGACCTCCTGAAGCCTAAATCACCATTAATTTGACTACACAACTTATTCCTATGAAGATACATTCAAAGTAAAAAAAGGGGCTCAACTCGGACTGAAAGTGCATTTAAAGCAATAAAAACTGAAAATGAGTGTCACGCCTAAACCAAAGGACTTATGCACACATTTCAACATGTATTTAGTTCAGGTTGACGTCCTGAAGCCTAAATGAGCATTAATTTGACTACACAACTTATTCCTATGAAGATACATTCAAAGTAAAAAAACGTGCTCTACTCGGCCTGAAAATGCATTTAAACCAATAAAAACTCAAAATGAGTGTCACGCCTAAACCAAAGGCCTTATGCACACATTTCAACATGTATTTAGTTCAGGTTGACCTCCTGAAGCCTAAATGAGCATTAATTTGACTACACAACTCATTCCTATGAAGGAACATTCAAAGTAAAAAAACGGGCTCAACTCGGACTGAAAGTACATTTAAAGCAATAAAAACTGAAAATGAGTGTCACGCCTAAACCAAAGGACTTATGCACACATTTCAACATGTATTTAATCAGGTTGACCTCCTGAAGCCTAAATCACCATTAATTTGATCACACAACTCATTCCTATGAAGATACATTCAAACTCAGAAACGTGCTCTACTCGGCCTGAAAATGCATTTAAAGCAATAAAAACTCAAAATGAGTGTCACGCCTAAACCAAAGGACTTATGCACACATTTCAACATGTATTCAGTTCAGGTTGACATTCTGAAGCCTAAATGAGCATTAATTTTACTACACAACTTATTCCTATGAAGATACATTCAAAGTAAAAAAACGGGCTCAACTCGGACTGAAAGTGCATTTAAAGCAATAAAAACTGAAAATGAGTGTCACGCCTAAACCAAAGGACTTATGCACACATTTTAACATGTATTTAGTTCAGGTTGACCTCCTGAAGCCTAAATCACCATTAATTTGACTACACAACTTATTCCTATGAAGATACATTCAAAGTAAAAAAACGGGCTCAACTCGGACTGAAAGTGCATTTAAAGCAATAAAAACTGAAAATGAGTGTCACGCCTAAACCAAAGGACTTATGCACACATTTCAACATGTATTTAGTTCAGGTTGACCTCCTGAAGCCTAAATGAGCATTAATTTGACTACACAACTCATTCCTATGAAGGTACATTCAAAGTCACAAAACGTGCTCAATTAGGCCTGAAAGTGCATTTAAAGCAATAAAAACTCAAAATGAGTGTCACGCCTAAACCAAAGGACTTATGCACACATTTCAACATGTATTTAGTTCAGGTTGACCTCCTGAAGCCTAAATGAGCATTAATTTGACTACACAACTCATTCCTATGAAGGAACATTCAAAGTAAAAAAACGGGCTCAACTCGGACTGAAAGTGCATTTAAAGCAATAAAAACTGAAAATGAGTGTCACGCCTAGACCAAAGGACTTATGCACACATTTCAACATGTATTTAGTTCAGGTTGACCTCCTGAAGCCTAAATCACCATTAATTTGACTACACAACTTATTCCTATGAAGATACATTCAAAGTAAAAAAACGGGCTCAACTCGGACTGAAAGTGCATTTAAAGCAATAAAAACTGAAAATGAGTGTCACGCCTAAACCAAAGGACTTATGCACACATTTCAACATGTATTTAGTTCAGGTTGACCTCCTGAAGCCTAAATGAGCATTAATTTGACTACACAAATCATTCCTATGAAGGAACATTCAAAGTAAAAAAACGGGCTCAACTCGGACTGAAAGTGCATTTAAAGCAATAAAAACTGAAAATGAGTGTCACGCCTAAACCAAAGGACTTATGCACACATTTCAACATGTATTTAGTTCAGGTTGACCTCCTGAAGCCTAAATGAGCATTAATTTGACTACACAACTCATTCCTATGAAGGTACATTCAAAGTCAAAAAACGGGCTCAACTCGGCCTGAAAGTGCATTTAAAGAAAAAAAAACTCAAATTGAGTGTCAAATCTAAACCAAAGGACTTATGCACACATTTCAACATGTATTTAATCAGGTTGACCTCCTGAAGCCTAAATCACCATTAATTTGATCACACAACTCATTCCTATGAAGATAAATTCAAACTCAGAAACGTGCTCTACTCGGCCTGAAAATGCATTTAAAGCAATAAAAACTCAAAATGAGTGTCACGCCTAAACCAAAGGACTTATGCACACATTTCAACATGTATTCAGTTCAGGTTGACATTCTGAAGCCTAAATGAGCATTAATTTGACTACACAACTTATTCCTATGAAGATACATTCAAAGTCAAAAACGTGCTCTACTCGGCCTGAAAATGCATTTAAAGCAATAAAAACTCAAATTGGGTGTCACACCTAAACCAAAGGACTTATGTACACATTTCAACATGTATTTAGTTCAGGTTGACCTCCTGAAGCCTAAATGAGCATTTATTTGACTACACAACTCATTCCTATGAAGGTACATTCAAAGTCACAAAACGTGCTCAACTAGGCCTGAAAGTGCATTTAAAGCAATAAAAACTCAAAATGAGTGTCACGCCTAAACCAAAGGACTTATGCACACATTTCAACATGTATTTAGTTCAGGTTGACCTCCTGAAGCCTAAATCACCATTAATTTGACTACACAACTTATTCCTATGAAGATACATTCAAAGTAAAAAAAATGGGCTCAACTCGGACTGAAAGTGCATTTAAAGCAATAAAAACTGAAAATGAGTGTCACGCCTAAACCAAAGGACTTATGCACACATTTCAACATGTATTTAGTTCAGGTTGACCTCCTGAAGCCTAAATGAGCATTAATTTGACTACACATCTCATTCCTATGAAGGAACATTCAAAGTAAAAAAACGGGCTCAACTCGGACTGAAAGTGCATTTAAAGCAATAAAATCTCAAAATGAGTGTCACGCCTAAACCAAAGGACTTATGCACACATTTCAACATGTATTTAGTTCAGGTTGACGTCCTGAAGCCTAAATGAGCATTAATTTGACTTCACAACTTATTCTTATGAAGATACATTCAAAGTAAAAAAACGGGCTCAACTCGGACTGAAAGTGCATTTAAAGCAATAAAAACTGAAAATGAGTGTCACGCCTAAACCAAAGGATTTATACACACATTTCAACATGTATTTAGTTCAGGTTGACATTCTGAAGCCTAAATGAGCATTAATTTGACTACACAACTCATTCCTATGAAGGAACATTCAAAGTAAAAAAACGGGCTCAACTCGGACTGAAAGTACATTTAAAGCAATAAAAACTGAAAATGAGTGTCACGCCTAAACCAAAGGACTTATGCACACATTTCAACATGTATTTAGTTCAGGTTGACCTCCTGAAGCCTAAATGAGCATTAATTTGACTACACAACTCATTCCTATGAAGGTACATTCAAAGTCACAAAACGTGCTCAACTAGGCCTGAAAGTGCATTTAAAGCAATAAAAACTCAAAATGAGTGTCACGCCTAAACCAAAGGACTTATGCACACATTTCAACATGTATTTAGTTCAGGTTGACATTCTGAAGCCTAAATGAGCATTAATTTGACTACACAACTTATTCCTATGAAGATACATTCAAAGTAAAAAAACGGGCTCAACTCGGACTGAAAGTGCATTTAAAGCAATAAAAACTGAAAATGAGTGTCACGCCTAAACCAAAGGACTTATGCACACATTTCAACATGTATTTAGTTCAGGTTGACCTCCTGAAGCCTAAATGAGCATTAATTTGACTACACAACTCATTCCTATGAAGGTACATTCAAAGTCACAAAACGGGCTCAACTCGGACTGAAAGTGCATTTAAAGCAATAAAAACTGAAAATGAGTGTCACGCCTAAACCAAAGGACTTATGCACACATTTCAACATGTATTTAGTTCAGGTTGACCTCCTGAAGCCTAAATGAGCATTAATTTGACTACACAACTCATTCCTATGAAGGTACATTCAAAGTCACAAATCGTGCTCAACTAGGCCTGAAAGTGCATTTAAAGCAATAAAAACTCAAAATGAGTGTCACGCCTAAACCAAAGGACTTATGCACACATTTCAACATGTATTTAGTTCAGGTTGACCTCCTGAAGCCTAAATCACAATTAATTTGACTACACAACTTATTCCTATGAAGATACATTCAAAGTAAAAAAACGGGCTCAACTCGGACTGAAAGTGCATTTAAAGCAATAAAAACTGAAAATGAGTGTCACGCCTAAACCAAAGGACTTATGCACACATTTCAACATGTATTTAGTTCAGGTTGACCTCCTGAAGCCTAAATGAGCATTAATTTGACTACACAACTCATTCCTATGAAGGTACATTCAAAGTCACAAAACGTGCTCAACTAGGCCTGAAAGTGCATTTAAAGCAATAAAAACTCAAAATGAGTGTCACGCCTAAACCAAAGGACTTATGCACACATTTCAACATGTATTTAGTTCAGGTTGACCTCCTGAAGCCTAAATCACCATTAATTTGACTACACAACTTATTCCTATGAAGATACTTTCAAAGTAAAAAAACGGGCTCAACTCGGACTGAAAGTGCATTTAAAGCAATAAAAACTGAAAATGAGTGTCACGCCTAAACCAAAGGACTTATGCACACATTTCAACATGTATTTAGTTCAGGTTGACCTCCTGAAGCCTAAATGAGCATTAATTTGACTACACAACTCATTCCTATGAAGGAACATTCAAAGTAAAAAAACGGGCTCAACTCGGACTGAAAGTGCATTTAAAGCAATAAAAACTCAAAATGAGTGTCACGCCTAAACCAAAGGACTTATGCACACATTTCAACATGTATTTAGTTCAGGTTGACCTCCTGAAGCCTAAATGAGCATTAATTTGACTACACAACTCATTCCTATGAAGGAACATTCAAAGTAAAAAAACGGGCTCAACTCGGACTGAAAGTACATTTAAAGCAATAAAAACTGAAAATGAGTGTCACGCCTAAACCAAAGGACTTATGCACACATTTCAACATGTATTTAGTTCAGGTTGACCTCCTGAAGCCTAAATGAGCATTAATTTGACTATACAACTCATTCCTATGAAGGTACATTCAAAGTCACAAAACGTGCTCAACTAGGCCTGAAAGTGCATTTAAAGCAATAAAAACTCAAAATGAGTGTCACGCCTAAACCAAAGGACTTAAGCACACATTTCAACATGTATTTAGTTCAGGTTGACCTCCTGAAGCCTAAATCACCATTAATTTGACTACACAACTTATTCCTATGAAGATACATTCAAAGTAAAAAAACGGGCTCAACTCGGACTGAAAGTGCATTTAAAGCAATAAAAACTGAAAATGAGTGTCACGCCTAAACCAAAGGACTTATGCACACATTTCAACATGTATTTAGTTCAGGTTGACCTCCTGAAGCCTAAATGAGCATTAATTTGACTACACAACTCATTCCTATGAAGGAACATTCAAAGTAAAAAAACGGGCTCAACTCGGACTGAAAGTGCATTTAAAGCAATAAAAACTCAAAATGAGTGTCACGCCTAAACCAAAGGACTTATGCACACATTTCAACATGTATTTAGTTCAGGTTGACGTCCTGAAGCCTAAATGAGCATTAATTTGACTACACAACTCATTCCTATGAAGGAACATTCAAAGTAAAAAAACGTGCTCAACTCGGACTGAAAGTACATTTAAAGCAATAAAAACTGAAAATGAGTGTCACGCCTAAACCAAAGGACTTATGCACACATTTCAACATGTATTTAGTTCAGGTTGACCTCCTGAAGCCTAAATGAGCATTAATTTGACTACACAACTCATTCCTATGAAGGTACATTCAAAGTCACAAAACGTGCTCAACTAGGCCTGAAAGTGCATTTAAAGCAATAAAAACTCAAAATGAGTGTCACGCCTAAACCAAAGGACTTATGCACACATTTCAACATGTATTTAGTTCAGGTTGACATTCTGAAGCCTAAATGAGCATTAATTTGACTACACAACTTATTCCTATGAAGATACATTCAAAGTAAAAAAACGGGCTCAACTCGGACTGAAAGTGCATTTAAAGCAATAAAAACTGAAAATGAGTGTCACGCCTAAACCAAAGGACTTATGCACACATTTCAACATGTATTTAGTTCAGGTTGGCCTCCTGAAGCCTAAATGAGCATTAATTTGACTACACAACTCATTCCTATGAAGGTACATTCAAAGTCACAAAACGTGCTCAACTAGGCCTGAAAGTGCATTTAAAGCAATAAAAACTCAAAATGAGTGTCACGCCTAAACCAAAGGACTTATGCACACATTTCAACATGTATTTAGTTCAGGTTGACCTCCTGAAGCCTAAATGAGCATTAATTTGACTACACAACTCATTCCTATGAAGGAACATTCAAAGTAAAAAAACGGGCTCAACTCGGACTGAAAGTACATTTAAAGCAATAAAAACTGAAAATGAGTGTCACGCCTAAACCAAAGGACTTATGCACACATTTCAACATGTATTTAGTTCAGGTTGACCTCCTGAAGCCTAAATGAGCATTAATTTGACTACACAACTCATTCCTATGAAGGTACATTCAAAGTCACAAAACGTGCTCAACTAGGCCTGAAAGTGCATTTAAAGCAATAAAAACTCAAAATGAGTGTCACGCCTAAACCAAAGGACTTAAGCACACATTTCAACATGTATTTAGTTCAGGTTGACCTCCTGAAGCCTAAATCACCATTAATTTGACTACACAACTTATTCCTATGAAGATACATTCAAAGTAAAAAAACGGGCTCAACTCGGACTGAAAGTGCATTTAAAGCAATAAAAACTGAAAATGAGTGTCACGCCTAAACCAAAGGACTTATGCACACATTTCAACATGTATTTAGTTCAGGTTGACCTCCTGAAGCCTAAATGAGCATTAATTTGACTACACATCTCATTCCTATGAAGGAACATTCAAAGTAAAAAAACGGGCTCAACTCGGACTGAAAGTGCATTTAAAGCAATAAAATCTCAAAATGAGTGTCACACCTAAACCAAAGGACTTATGCACACATTTCAACATGTATTTAGTTCAGGTTGACCTCCTGAAGCCTAAATGAGCATTAATTTGACTTCACAACTTATTCTTATGAAGATACATTCAAAGTAAAAAAACGGGCTCAACTCGGACTGAAAGTGCATTTAAAGCAATAAAAACTGAAAATGAGTGTCACGCCTAAACCAAAGGATTTATACACACATTTCAACATGTATTTAGTTCAGGTTGACATTCTGAAGCCTAAATGAGCATTAATTTGACTACACAACTCATTCCTATGAAGGAACATTCAAAGTAAAAAAACGGGCTCAACTCGGACTGAAAGTACATTTAAAGCAATAAAAACTGAAAATGAGTGTCACGCCTAAACCAAAGGACTTATGCACACATTTCAACATGTATTTAGTTCAGGTTGACCTCCTGAAGCCTAAATGAGCATTAATTTGACTACACAACTCATTCCTATGAAGGTACATTCAAAGTCACAAAACGTGCTCAACTAGGCCTGAAAGTGCATTTAAAGCAATAAAAACTCAAAATGAGTGTCACGCCTAAACCAAAGGACTTATGCACACATTTCAACATGTATTTAGTTCAGGTTGACATTCTGAAGCCTAAATGAGCATTAATTTGACTACACAACTTATTCCTATGAAGATACATTCAAAGTAAAAAAACGGGCTCAACTCGGACTGAAAGTGCATTTAAAGCAATAAAAACTGAAAATGAGTGTCACGCCTAAACCAAAGGACTTATGCACACATTTCAACATGTATTTAGTTCAGGTTGACCTCCTGAAGCCTAAATGAGCATTAATTTGACTACACAACTCATTCCTATGAAGGTACATTCAAAGTCACAAAACGGGCTCAACTCGGACTGAAAGTGCATTTAAAGCAATAAAAACTGAAAATGAGTGTCACGCCTAAACCAAAGGACTTATGCACACATTTCAACATGTATTTAGTTCAGGTTGACCTCCTGAAGCCTAAATGAGCATTAATTTGACTACACAACTCATTCCTATGAAGGTACATTCAAAGTCACAAATCGTGCTCAACTAGGCCTGAAAGTGCATTTAAAGCAATAAAAACTCCAAATGAGTGTCACGCCTAAACCAAAGGACTTATGCACACATTTCAACATGTATTTAGTTCAGGTTGACCTCCTGAAGCCTAAATCACCATTAATTTGACTACACAACTTATTCCTATGAAGATACATTCAAAGTAAAAAAACGGGCTCAACTCGGACTGAAAGTGCATTTAAAGCAATAAAAACTGAAAATGAGTGTCACGCCTAAACCAAAGGACTTATGCACACATTTCAACATGTATTTAGTTCAGGTTGACGTCCTGAAGCCTAAATGAGCATTAATTTGACTACACAACTCATTCCTATGAAGGTACATTCAAAGTCACAAAACGTGCTCAACTAGGCCTGAAAGTGCATTTAAAGCAATAAAAACTCAAAATGAGTGTCACGCCTAAACCAAAGGACTTATGCACACATTTCAACATGTATTTAGTTCAGGTTGACCTCCTGAAGCCTAAATCACCATTAATTTGACTACACAACTTATTCCTATGAAGATACTTTCAAAGTAAAAAAACGGGCTCAACTCGGACTGAAAGTGCATTTAAAGCAATAAAAACTGAAAATGAGTGTCACGCCTAAACCAAAGGACTTATGCACACATTTCAACATGTATTTAGTTCAGGTTGACCTCCTGAAGCCTAAATGAGCATTAATTTGACTACACAACTCATTCCTATGAAGGAACATTCAAAGTCACAAAACGGGCTCAACTCGGACTGAAAGTGCATTTAAAGCAATAAAAACTCAAAATGAGTGTCACGCCTAAACCAAAGGACTTATGCACACATTTCAACATGTATTTAGTTCAGGTTGACCTCCTGAAGCCTAAATGAGCATTAATTTGACTACACAACTCATTCCTATGAAGGAACATTCAAAGTAAAAAAACGGGCTCAACTCGGACTGAAAGTACATTTAAAGCAATAAAAACTGAAAATGAGTGTCACGCCTAAACCAAAGGACTTATGCACACATTTCAACATGTATTTAGTTCAGGTTGACCTCCTGAAGCCTAAATGAGCATTAATTTGACTACACAACTCATTCCTATGAAGGAACATTCAAAGTAAAAAAACGTGCTCAACTCGGACTGAAAGTACATTTAAAGCAATAAAAACTGAAAATGAGTGTCACGCCTAAACCAAAGGACTTATGCACACATTTCAACATGTATTTAGTTCAGGTTGACCTCCTGAAGCCTAAATGAGCATTAATTTGACTACACAACTCATTCCTATGAAGGTACATTCAAAGTCACAAAACGTGCTCAACTAGGCCTGAAAGTGCATTTAAAGCAATAAAAACTCAAAATGAGTGTCACGCCTAAACCAAAGGACTTATGCACACATTTCAACATGTATTTAGTTCAGGTTGACATTCTGAAGCCTAAATGAGCATTAATTTGACTACACAACTTATTCCTATGAAGATACATTCAAAGTAAAAAAACGGGCTCAACTCGGACTGAAAGTGCATTTAAAGCAATAAAAACTGAAAATGAGTGTCACGCCTAAACCAAAGGACTTATGCACACATTTCAACATGTATTTAGTTCAGGTTGACCTCCTGAAGCCTAAATGAGCATTAATTTGACTACACAACTCATTCCTATGAAGGTACATTCAAAGTCACAAAACGGGCTCAACTCGGACTGAAAGTGCATTTAAAGCAATAAAAACTGAAAATGAGTGTCACGCCTAAACCAAAGGACTTATGCACACATTTCAACATGTATTTAGTTCAGGTTGACCTCCTGAAGCCTAAATGAGCATTAATTTGACTACACAACTCATTCCTATGAAGGTACATTCAAAGTCACAAAACGTGCTCAACTCGGACTGAAAGTGCATTTAAAGCAATAAAAACTGAAAATGAGTGTCACGCCTAAACCAAAGGACTTATGCACACATTTCAACATGTATTTAGTTCAGGTTGACCTCCTGAAGCCTAAATGAGCATTAATTTGACTACACAACTCATTCCTATGAAGATACATTCAAAGTAAAAAAACGGGCTCAACTCGGACTGAAAGTGCATTTAAAGCAATAAAAACTCAAAATGAGTGTCACGCCTAAACCAAAGGACTTATGCACACATTTCAACATGTATTTAGTTCAGGTTGACGTCCTGAAGCCTAAATGAGCATTAATTTGACTACACAACTTATTCCTATGAAGATACATTCAAAGTAAAAAAACGTGCTCTACTCGGCCTGAAAATGCATTTAAAGCAATAAAAACTCAAAATGAGTGTCACGCCTAAACCAAAGGACTTATGCACACATTACAACATGTATTTAGTTCAGGTTGACATTCTGAAGCCTAAATGAGCATTAATTTGACTACACAACTTATTCCTATGAAGATACATTCAAAGTAAAAAAACGGGCTCAACTCGGACTGAAAGTGCATTTAAAGCAATAAAAACTGAAAATGAGTGTCACGCCTAAACCAAAGGACTTATGCACACATTTCAACATGTATTTAGTTCAGGTTGGCCTCCTGAAGCCTAAATGAGCATTAATTTGACTACACAACTCATTCCTATGAAGGTACATTCAAAGTCACAAAACGTGCTCAACTAGGCCTGAAAGTGCATTTAAAGCAATAAAAACTCAAAATGAGTGTCACGCCTAAACCAAAGTACTTATGCACACATTTCAACATGTATTTAGTTCAGGTTGACCTCCTGAAGCCTAAATCACCATTAATTTGACTACACAACTTATTCCTATGAAGATACATTCAAAGTAAAAAAACGGGCTCAACTCGGACTGAAAGTGCATTTAAAGCAATAAAAACTGAAAATGAGTGTCACGCCTAAACCAAAGGACTTATGCACACATTTCAAAATGTATTTAGTTCAGGTTGACCTCCTGAAGCCTAAATGAGCATTAATTTGACTACACAACTCATTCCTATGAAGGTACATTCAAAGTCACAAAACGGGCTCAACTCGGACTGAAAGTGCATTTAAAGCAATAAAAACTGAAAATGAGTGTCACGCCTAAACCAAAGGACTTATGCACACATTTCAACATGTATTTAGTTCAGGTTGACCTCCTGAAGCCTAAATGAGCATTAATTTGACTACACAACTCATTCCTATGAAGGTACATTCAAAGTCACAAAACGTGCTCAACTAGGCCTGAAAGTGCATTTAAAGAAATAAAAACTCCAAATGAGTGTCACGCCTAAACCAAAGGACTTATGCACACATTTCAACATGTATTTAGTTCAGGTTGACCTCCTGAAGCCTAAATCACCATTAATTTGACTACACAACTTATTCCTATGAAGATACATTCAAAGTAAAAAAACGGGCTCAACTCGGACTGAAAGTGCATTTAAAGCAATAAAAACTGAAAATGAGTGTCACGCCTAAACCAAAGGACTTATGCACACATTTCAACATGTATTTAGTTCAGGTTGACGTCCTGAAGCCTAAATGAGCATTAATTTGACTACACAACTTATTCCTATGAAGATACATTCAAAGTAAAAAAACGTGCTCTACTGGGCCTGAAAATGCATTTAAAGCAATAAAAACTCAAAATGAGTGTCACGCCTAAACCAAAGGCCTTATGCACACATTTCAACATGTATTTAGTTCAGGTTGCCCTCCTGAAGCCTAAATGAGCATTAATTTGACTACACAACTCATTCCTATGAAGGAACATTCAAAGTAAAAAAACGGGCTCAACTCGGACTGAAAGTACATTTAAAGCAATAAAAACTGAAAATGAGTGTCACGCCTAAACCAAAGGACTTATGCACACATTTCAACATGTATTTAGTTCAGGTTGACCTCCTGAAGCCTAAATGAGCATTAATTTACTTACACAACTCATTCCTATGAAGATACATTCAAAGTCACAAAACGGGCTCAACTCGGACTGAAAGTGCATTTAAAGCAATAAAAACTCAAAATGAGTGTCACGCCTAAACCAAAGGACTTATGCACACATTTCAACATGTATTTAGTTCAGGTTGACGTCCTGAAGCCTAAATGAGCATTAATTTGACTACACAACTTATTCCTATGAAGATACATTCAAAGTAGAAAAAATGGGCTCAACTCGGACTGAAAGTGCATTTAAAGCAATAAAAACTGAAAATGAGTGTCACGCCTAAACCAAAGGACTTATGCACACATTTCAACATGTATTTAGTTCAGGTTGACCTCCTGAAGACTAAATGAGCATTAATTTGACTACACAACTCATTCCTATGAAGGTACATTCAAAGTCACAAAACGGGCTCAACTCGGACTGAAAGTGCATTTAAAGCAATAAAAACAGAAAATGAGTGTCACGCCTAAACCAAAGGACTTATGCACACATTTCAACATGTATTTAGTTCAGGTTGACCTCCTGAAGCCTAAATGAGCATTAATTTGACTACACAACTCATTCCTATGAAGGTACATTCAAAGTCACAAAACGTGCTCAACTAGGCCTGAAAGTGCATTTAAAGCAATAAAAACTCCAAATGAGTGTCACGCCTAAACCAAAGGACTTATGCACACATTACAACATGTATTTAGTTCAGGTTGACATTCTGAAGCCTAAATGAGCATTAATTTGACTACACAACTTATTCCTATGAAGATACATTCAAAGTAAAAAAACGGGCTCAACTCGGACTGAAAGTGCATTTAAAGCAATAAAAACTGAAAATGAGTGTCACGCCTAAACCAAAGGACTTATGCACACATTTCAACATGTATTTAGTTCAGGTTGGCCTCCTGAAGCCTAAATGAGCATTAATTTGACTACACAACTCATTCCTATGAAGGTACATTCAAAGTCACAAAACGTGCTCAACTAGGCCTGAAAGTGCATTTAAAGCAATAAAAACTGAAAATGAGTGTCACGCCTAAACCAAAGGACTTATGCACACATTTCAAAATGTATTTAGTTCAGGTTGACCTCCTGAAGCCTAAATGAGCATTAATTTGACTACACAACTCATTCCTATGAAGGTACATTCAAAGTCACAAAACGGGCTCAACTCGGACTGAAAGTGCATTTAAAGCAATAAAAACTGAAAATGAGTGTCACGCCTAAACCAAAGGACTTATGCACACATTTCAACATGTATTTAGTTCAGGTTGACCTCCTGAAGCCTAAATGAGCATTAATTTGACTACACAACTCATTCCTATGAAGGTACATTCAAAGTCACAAAACGTGCTCAACTAGGCCTGAAAGTGCATTTAAAGAAATAAAAACTCCAAATGAGTGTCACGCCTAAACCAAAGGACTTATGCACACATTTCAACATGTATTTAGTTCAGGTTGACCTCCTGAAGCCTAAATCACCATTAATTTGACTACACAACTTATTCCTATGAAGATACATTCAAAGTAAAAAAACGGGCTCAACTCGGACTGAAAGTGCATTTAAAGCAATAAAAACTGAAAATGAGTGTCACGCCTAAACCAAAGGACTTATGCACACATTTCAACATGTATTTAGTTCAGGTTGACGTCCTGAAGCCTAAATGAGCATTAATTTGACTACACAACTTATTCCTATGAAGATACATTCAAAGTAAAAAAACGTGCTCTACTGGGCCTGAAAATGCATTTAAAGCAATAAAAACTCAAAATGAGTGTCACGCCTAAACCAAAGGCCTTATGCACACATTTCAACATGTATTTAGTTCAGGTTGCTCTCCTGAAGCCTAAATGAGCATTAATTTGACTACACAACTCATTCCTATGAAGGAACATTCAAAGTAAAAAAACGGGCTCAACTCGGACTGAAAGTACATTTAAAGCAATAAAAACTGAAAATGAGTGTCACGCCTAAACCAAAGGACTTATGCACACATTTCAACATGTATTTAGTTCAGGTTGACCTCCTGAAGCCTAAATGAGCATTAATTTACTTACACAACTCATTCCTATGAAGATACATTCAAAGTCACAAAACGGGCTCAACTCGGACTGAAAGTGCATTTAAAGCAATAAAAACTCAAAATGAGTGTCACGCCTAAACCAAAGGACTTATGCACACATTTCAACATGTATTTAGTTCAGGTTGACGTCCTGAAGCCTAAATGAGCATTAATTTGACTACACAACTTATTCCTATGAAGATACATTCAAAGTAAAAAAACGTGCTCTACTCGGCCTGAAAATGCATTTAAAGCAATAAAAACTCAAAATGAGTGTCACGCCTAAACCAAAGGACTTATGCACACATTACAACATGTATTTAGTTCAGGTTGACATCCTGAAGCCTAAATGAGCATTAATTTGACTACACAACTCATTCCTATGAAGGAACATTCAAAGTAAAAAAACGGGCTCAACTCGGACTGAAAGTACATTTAAAGCAATAAAAACTGAAAATGAGTGTCACGCCTAAACCAAAGGACTTATGCACACATTTCAACATGTATTTAGTTCAGGTTGACCTCCTGAAGCCTAAATGAGCATTAATTTGACTACACAACTCATTCCTATGAAGGTACATTCAAAGTCACAAAACGTGCTCAACTAGGCCTGAAAGTGCATTTAAAGCAATAAAAACTCAAAATGAGTGTCACGCCTAAACCAATGGACTTATGCACACATTTCAACATGTATTTAGTTCAGGTTGACATTCTGAAGCCTAAATGAGCATTAATTTGACTACAGAACTTATTCCTATGAAGATACATTCAAAGTAAAAAAACGGGCTCAACTCGGACTGAAAGTGCATTTAAAGCAATAAAAACTGAAAATGAGTGTCACGCCTAAACCAAAGGACTTATGCACACATTTCAAAATGTATTTAGTTCAGGTTGACCTCCTGAAGCCTAAATGAGCATTAATTTGACTACACAACTCATTCCTATGAAGGTACATTCAAAGTCACAAAACGGGCTCAACTCGGACTGAAAGTGCATTTAAAGCAATAAAAACTGAAAATGAGTGTCACGCCTAAACCAAAGGACTTATGCACACATTTCAACATGTATTTAGTTCAGGTTGACCTCCTGAAGCCTAAATGAGCATTAATTTGACTACACAACTCATTCCTATGAAGGTACATTCAAAGTCACAAAACGTGCTCAACTAGGCCTGAAAGTGCATTTAAAGAAATAAAAACTCCAAATGAGTGTCACGCCTAAACCAAAGGACTTATGCACACATTTCAACATGTATTTAGTTCAGGTTGACCTCCTGAAGCCTAAATCACCATTAATTTGACTACACAACTTATTCCTATGAAGATACATTCAAAGTAAAAAAACGGGCTCAACTCGGACTGAAAGTGCATTTAAAGCAATAAAAACTGAAAATGAGTGTCACGCCTAAACCAAAGGACTTATGCACACATTTCAACATGTATTTAGTTCAGGTTGACGTCCTGAAGCCTAAATGAGCATTAATTTGACTACACAACTTATTCCTATGAAGATACATTCAAAGTAAAAAAACGTGCTCTACTGGGCCTGAAAATGCATTTAAAGCAATAAAAACTCAAAATGAGTGTCACGCCTAAACCAAAGGCCTTATGCACACATTTCAACATGTATTTAGTTCAGGTTGCCCTCCTGAAGCCTAAATGAGCATTAATTTGACTACACAACTCATTCCTATGAAGGAACATTCAAAGTAAAAAAACGGGCTCAACTCGGACTGAAAGTACATTTAAAGCAATAAAAACTGAAAATGAGTGTCACGCCTAAACCAAAGGACTTATGCACACATTTCAACATGTATTTAGTTCAGGTTGACCTCCTGAAGCCTAAATGAGCATTAATTTACCTACACAACTCATTCCTATGAAGATACATTCAAAGTCACAAAACGGGCTCAACTCGGACTGAAAGTGCATTTAAAGCAATAAAAACTCAAAATGAGTGTCACGCCTAAACCAAAGGACTTATGCACACATTTCAACATGTATTTAGTTCAGGTTGACGTCCTGAAGCCTAAATGAGCATTAATTTGACTACACAACTTATTCCTATGAAGATACATTCAAAGTAAAAAAACGTGCTCTACTCGGCCTGAAAATGCATTTAAAGCAATAAAAACTCAAAATGAGTGTCACGCCTAAACCAAAGGACTTACGCACACATTACAACATGTATTTAGTTCAGGTTGACATCCTGAAGCCTAAATGAGCATTAATTTGACTACACAACTCATTCCTATGAAGGAACATTCAAAGTAAAAAAACGGGCTCAACTCGGACTGAAAGTACATTTAAAGCAATAAAAACTGAAAATGAGTGTCACGCCTAAACCAAAGGACTTATGCACACATTTCAACATGTATTTAGTTCAGGTTGACCTCCTGAAGCCTAAATGAGCATTAATTTGACTACACAACTCATTCCTATGAAGGTACATTCAAAGTCACAAAACGTGCTAACTAGGCCTGAAAGTGCATTTAAAGCAATAAAAACTCAAAATGAGTGTCACGCCTAAACCAATGGACTTATGCACACATTTCAACATGTATTTAGTTCAGGTTGACATTCTGAAGCCTAAATGAGCATTAATTTGACTACACAACTTATTCCTATGAAGATACATTCAAAGTAAAAAAACGGGCTCAACTCGGACTGAAAGTGCATTTAAAGCAATAAAAACTGAAAATGAGTGTCACGCCTAAACCAAAGGACTTATGCACACATTTCAACATGTATTTAGTTCAGGTTGACGTCCTGAAGCCTAAATGAGCATTAATTTGACTACACAACTCATTCCTATGAAGGTACATTCAAAGTCACAAAACGGGCTCAACTCGGACTGAAAGTGCATTTAAAGCAATAAAAACTCAAAATGAGTGTCACGCCTAAACCAAAGGACTTATGCACACATTTCAACATGTATTTAGTTCAGGTTGACGTCCTGAAGCCTAAATGAGCATTAATTTGACTACACAACTTATTCCTATGAAGATACATTCAAAGTAAAAAAACGTGCTCTACTCGGCCTGAAAATGCATTTAAAGCAATAAAAACTCAAAATGAGTGTCACGCCTAAACCAAAGGACTTATGCACACATTACAACATGTATTTAGTTCAGGTTGACATCCTGAAGCCTAAATGAGCATTAATTTGACTACACAACTCATTCCTATGAAGGAACATTCAAAGTAAAAAAACGGGCTCAACTCGGACTGAAAGTACATTTAAAGCAATAAAAACTGAAAATGAGTGTCACGCCTAAACCAAAGGACTTATGCACACATTTCAACATGTATTTAGTTCAGGTTGACCTCCTGAAGCCTAAATGAGCATTAATTTGACTACACAACTCATTCCTATGAAGGTACATTCAAAGTCACAAAACGTGCTCAACTAGGCCTGAAAGTGCATTTAAAGCAATAAAAACTCAAAATGAGTGTCACGCCTAAACCAATGGACTTATGCACACATTTCAACATGTATTTAGTTCAGGTTGACATTCTGAAGCCTAAATGAGCATTAATTTGACTACACAACTTATTCCTATGAAGATACATTCAAAGTAAAAAAACGGGCTCAACTCGGACTGAAAGTGCATTTAAAGCAATAAAAACTGAAAATGAGTGTCACGCCTAAACCAAAGGACTTATGCACACATTTCAACATGTATTTAGTTCAGGTTGACCTCCTGAAGACTAAATGAGCATTAATTTGACTACACAACTCATTCCTATGAAGGTACATTCAAAGTCACAAAACGGGCTCAACTCGGACTGAAAGTGCATTTAAAGCAATAAAAACTGAAAATGAGTGTCACGCCTAAACCAAAGGACTTATGCACACATTTCAACATGTATTTAGTTCAGGTTGACCTCCTGAAGCCTAAATGAGCATTAATTTGACTACACAACTCATTCCTATGAAGGTACATTCAAAGTCACAAAACGTGCTCAACTAGGCCTGAAAGTGCATTTAAAGCAATAAAAACTCCAAATGAGTGTCACGCCTAAACCAAAGGACTTATGCACACATTTCAACATGTATTTAGTTCAGGTTGACCTCCTGAAGCCTAAATCACCATTAATTTGACTACACAACTTATTCCTATGAAGATACATTCAAAGTAAAAAAACGGGCTCAACTCGGACTGAAAGTGCATTTAAAGCAATAAAAACTGAAAATGAGTGTCACGCCTAAACCAAAGGCCTTATGCACACATTTCAACATGTATTTAGTTCAGGTTGCCCTCCTGAAGCCTAAATGAGCATTAATTTGACTACACAACTCATTCCTATGAAGGAACATTCAATGTAAAAAAAACGGGCTCAACTCGGACTGAAAGTACATTTAAAGCAATAAAAACTGAAAATGAGTGTCACGCCTAAACCAAAGGACTTATGCACACATTTCAACATGTATTTAGTTCAGGTTGACCTCCTGAAGCCTAAATGAGCATTAATTTGACTACACAACTCATTCCTATGAAGGTACATTCAAAGTCACAAAACGGGCTCAACTCGGACTGAAAGTGCATTTAAAGCAATAAAAACTCAAAATGAGTGTCACGCCTAAACCAAAGGACTTATGCACACATTTCAACATGTATTTAGTTCAGGTTGACCTCCTGAAGCCTAAATGAGCATTAATTTGACTACACAACTCATTCCTATGAAGGTACATTCAAAGTCACAAAACGTGCTCAACTAGGCCTGAAAGTGCATTTAAAGCAATAAAAACTCAAAATGAGTGTCACGCCTAAACCAATGGACTTATGCACACATTTCAACATGTATTTAGTTCAGGTTGACATTCTGAAGCCTAAATGAGCATTAATTTGACTACACAACTTATTCCTATGAAGATACATTCAAAGTAAAAAAACGGGCTCAACTCGGACTGAAAGTGCATTTAAAGCAATAAAAACTGAAAATGAGTGTCACGCCTAAACCAAAGGACTTATGCACACATTTCAACATGTATTTAGTTCAGGTTGACCTCCTGAAGACTAAATGAGCATTAATTTGACTACACAACTCATTCCTATGAAGGTACATTCAAAGTCACAAAACGGGCTCAACTCGGACTGAAAGTGCATTTAAAGCAATAAAAACAGAAAATGAGTGTCACGCCTAAACCAAAGGACTTATGCACACATTTCAACATGTATTTAGTTCAGGTTGACCTCCTGAAGCCTAAATGAGCATTAATTTGACTACACAACTCATTCCTATGAAGGTACATTCAAAGTCACAAAACGTGCTCAACTAGGCCTGAAAGTGCATTTAAAGCAATAAAAACTCCAAATGAGTGTCACGCCTAAACCAAAGGACTTATGCACACATTTCAACATGTATTTAGTTCAGGTTGACCTCCTGAAGCCTAAATCACCATTAATTTGACTACACAACTTATTCCTATGAAGATACATTCAAAGTAAAAAAACGGGCTCAACTCGGACTGAAAGTGCATTTAAAGCAATAAAAACTGAAAATGAGTGTCACGCCTAAACCAAAGGACTTATGCACACATTTCAACATGTATTTAGTTCAGGTTGACGTCCTGAAGCCTAAATGAGCATTAATTTGACTACACAACTTATTCCTATGAAGATACATTCAAAGTAAAAAAACGTGCTCTACTGGGCCTGAAAATGCATTTAAAGCAATAAAAACTCAAAATGAGTGTCACGCCTAAACCAAAGGCCTTATGCACACATTTCAACATGTATTTAGTTCAGGTTGCCCTCCTGAAGCCTAAATGAGCATTAATTTGACTACACAACTCATTCCTATGAAGGTACATTCAAAGTCACAAAACGGGCTCAACTCGGACTGAAAGTGCATTTAAAGCAATAAAAACTGAAAATGAGTGTCACGCCTAAACCAATGGACTTATGCACACATTTCAACATGTATTTAGTTCAGGTTGACATTCTGAAGCCTAAATGAGCATTAATTTGACTACACAACTTATTCCTATGAAGATACATTCAAAGTAAAAAAACGGGCTCAACTCGGACTGAAAGTGCATTTAAAGCAATAAAAACTGAAAATGAGTGTCACGCCTAAACCAAAGGCCTTATGCACACATTTCAACATGTATTTAGTTCAGGTTGCCCTCCTGAAGCCTAAATGAGCATTAATTTGACTACACAACTCATTCCTATGAAGGAACATTCAATGTAAAAAAAACGGGCTCAACTCGGACTGAAAGTACATTTAAAGCAATAAAAACTGAAAATGAGTGTCACGCCTAAACCAAAGGACTTATGCACACATTTCAACATGTATTTAGTTCAGGTTGACCTCCTGAAGCCTAAATGAGCATTAATTTGACTACACAACTCATTCCTATGAAGGTACATTCAAAGTCACAAAACGGGCTCAACTCGGACTGAAAGTGCATTTAAAGCAATAAAAACTCAAAATGAGTGTCACGCCTAAACCAAAGGACTTATGCACACATTTCAACATGTATTTAGTTCAGGTTGACGTCCTGAAGCCTAAATGAGCATTAATTTGACTACACAACTTATTCCTATGAAGATACATTCAAAGTAAAAAAACGTGCTCTACTCGGCCTGAAAATGCATTTAAAGCAATAAAAACTCAAAATGAGTGTCACGCCTAAACCAAAGGACTTATGCACACATTACAACATGTATTTAGTTCAGGTTGACATCCTGAAGCCTAAATGAGCATTAATTTGACTACACAACTCATTCCTATGAAGGAACATTCAAAGTAAAAAAACGGGCTCAACTCGGACTGAAAGTACATTTAAAGCAATAAAAACTGAAAATGAGTGTCACGCCTAAACCAAAGGACTTATGCACACATTTCAACATGTATTTAGTTCAGGTTGACCTCCTGAAGCCTAAATGAGCATTAATTTGACTACACAACTCATTCCTATGAAGGTACATTCAAAGTCACAAAACGTGCTCAACTAGGCCTGAAAGTGCATTTAAAGCAATAAAAACTCAAAATGAGTGTCACGCCTAAACCAATGGACTTATGCACACATTTCAACATGTATTTAGTTCAGGTTGACATTCTGAAGCCTAAATGAGCATTAATTTGACTACACAACTTATTCCTATGAAGATACATTCAAAGTAAAAAAACGGGCTCAACTCGGACTGAAAGTGCATTTAAAGCAATAAAAACTGAAAATGAGTGTCACGCCTAAACCAAAGGACTTATGCACACATTTCAACATGTATTTAGTTCAGGTTGACCTCCTGAAGACTAAATGAGCATTAATTTGACTACACAACTCATTCCTATGAAGGTACATTCAAAGTCACAAAACGGGCTCAACTCGGACTGAAAGTGCATTTAAAGCAATAAAAACTGAAAATGAGTGTCACGCCTAAACCAAAGGACTTATGCACACATTTCAACATGTATTTAGTTCAGGTTGACCTCCTGAAGCCTAAATGAGCATTAATTTGACTACACAACTCATTCCTATGAAGGTACATTCAAAGTCACAAAACGTGCTCAACTAGGCCTGAAAGTGCATTTAAAGCAATAAAAACTCCAAATGAGTGTCACGCCTAAACCAAAGGACTTATGCACACATTTCAACATGTATTTAGTTCAGGTTGACCTCCTGAAGCCTAAATCACCATTAATTTGACTACACAACTTATTCCTATGAAGATACATTCAAAGTAAAAAAACGGGCTCAACTCGGACTGAAAGTGCATTTAAAGCAATAAAAACTGAAAATGAGTGTCACGCCTAAACCAAAGGCCTTATGCACACATTTCAACATGTATTTAGTTCAGGTTGCCCTCCTGAAGCCTAAATGAGCATTAATTTGACTACACAACTCATTCCTATGAAGGAACATTCAATGTAAAAAAAACGGGCTCAACTCGGACTGAAAGTACATTTAAAGCAATAAAAACTGAAAATGAGTGTCACGCCTAAACCAAAGGACTTATGCACACATTTCAACATGTATTTAGTTCAGGTTGACCTCCTGAAGCCTAAATGAGCATTAATTTGACTACACAACTCATTCCTATGAAGGTACATTCAAAGTCACAAAACGGGCTCAACTCGGACTGAAAGTGCATTTAAAGCAATAAAAACTCAAAATGAGTGTCACGCCTAAACCAAAGGACTTATGCACACATTTCAACATGTATTTAGTTCAGGTTGACGTCCTGAAGCCTAAATGAGCATTAATTTGACTACACAACTTATTCCTATGAAGATACATTCAAAGTAAAAAAACGTGCTCTACTCGGCCTGAAAATGCATTTAAAGCAATAAAAACTCAAAATGAGTGTCACGCCTAAACCAAAGGACTTATGCACACATTACAACATGTATTTAGTTCAGGTTGACATCCTGAAGCCTAAATGAGCATTAATTTGACTACACAACTCATTCCTATGAAGGAACATTCAAAGTAAAAAAACGGGCTCAACTCGGACTGAAAGTACATTTAAAGCAATAAAAACTGAAAATGAGTGTCACGCCTAAACCAAAGGACTTATGCACACATTTCAACATGTATTTAGTTCAGGTTGACCTCCTGAAGCCTAAATGAGCATTAATTTGACTACACAACTCATTCCTATGAAGGTACATTCAAAGTCACAAAACGTGCTCAACTAGGCCTGAAAGTGCATTTAAAGCAATAAAAACTCAAAATGAGTGTCACGCCTAAACCAATGGACTTATGCACACATTTCAACATGTATTTAGTTCAGGTTGACATTCTGAAGCCTAAATGAGCATTAATTTGACTACACAACTTATTCCTATGAAGATACATTCAAAGTAAAAAAACGGGCTCAACTCGGACTGAAAGTGCATTTAAAGCAATAAAAACTGAAAATGAGTGTCACGCCTAAACCAAAGGACTTATGCACACATTTCAACATGTATTTAGTTCAGGTTGACCTCCTGAAGACTAAATGAGCATTAATTTGACTACACAACTCATTCCTATGAAGGTACATTCAAAGTCACAAAACGGGCTCAACTCGGACTGAAAGTGCATTTAAAGCAATAAAAACAGAAAATGAGTGTCACGCCTAAACCAAAGGACTTATGCACACATTTCAACATGTATTTAGTTCAGGTTGACATTCTGAAGCCTAAATGAGCATTAATTTGACTACACAACTTATTCCTATGAAGATACATTCAAAGTCACAAAACGTGCTCAACTAGGCCTGAAAGTGCATTTAAAGCAATAAAAACTCCAAATGAGTGTCACGCCTAAACCAAAGGACTTATGCACACATTTCAACATGTATTTAGTTCAGGTTGACCTCCTGAAGCCTAAATCACCATTAATTTGGCTACACAACTTATTCCTATGAAGATACATTCAAAGTAAAAAAACGGGCTCAACTCGGACTGAAAGTGCATTTAAAGCAATAAAAACTGAAAATGAGTGTCACGCCTAAACCAAAGGACTTATGCACACATTTCAACATGTATTTAGTTCAGGTTGACGTCCTGAAGCCTAAATGAGCATTAATTTGACTACACAACTTATTCCTATGAAGATACATTCAAAGTAAAAAAACGTGCTCTACTGGGCCTGAAAATGCATTTAAAGCAATAAAAACTCAAAATGAGTGTCACGCCTAAACCAAAGGCCTTATGCACACATTTCAACATGTATTTAGTTCAGGTTGCCCTCCTGAAGCCTAAATGAGCATTAATTTGACTACACAACTCATTCCTATGAAGGAACATTCAATGTAAAAAAAACGGGCTCAACTCGGACTGAAAGTACATTTAAAGCAATAAAAACTGAAAATGAGTGTCACGCCTAAACCAAAGGACTTATGCACACATTTCAACATGTATTTAGTTCAGGTTGACCTCCTGAAGCCTAAATGAGCATTAATTTGACTACACAACTCATTCCTATGAAGGTACATTCAAAGTCACAAAACGGGCTCAACTCGGACTGAAAGTGCATTTAAAGCAATAAAAACTCAAAATGAGTGTCACGCCTAAACCAAAGGACTTATGCACACATTTCAACATGTATTTAGTTCAGGTTGACGTCCTGAAGCCTAAATGAGCATTAATTTGACTACACAACTTATTCCTATGAAGATACATTCAAAGTAAAAAAACGTGCTCTACTCGGCCTGAAAATGCATTTAAAGCAATAAAAACTCAAAATGAGTGTCACGCCTAAACCAAAGGACTTATGCACACATTACAACATGTATTTAGTTCAGGTTGACATCCTGAAGCCTAAATGAGCATTAATTTGACTACACAACTCATTCCTATGAAGGAACATTCAAAGTAAAAAAACGGGCTCAACTCGGACTGAAAGTACATTTAAAGCAATAAAAACTGAAAATGAGTGTCACGCCTAAACCAAAGGACTTATGCACACATTTCAACATGTATTTAGTTCAGGTTGACCTCCTGAAGCCTAAATGAGCATTAATTTGACTACACAACTCATTCCTATGAAGGTACATTCAAAGTCACAAAACGTGCTCAACTAGGCCTGAAAGTGCATTTAAAGCAATAAAAACTCAAAATGAGTGTCACGCCTAAACCAATGGACTTATGCACACATTTCAACATGTATTTAGTTCAGGTTGACATTCTGAAGCCTAAATGAGCATTAATTTGACTACACAACTTATTCCTATGAAGATACATTCAAAGTAAAAAAACGGGCTCAACTCGGACTGAAAGTGCATTTAAAGCAATAAAAACTGAAAATGAGTGTCACGCCTAAACCAAAGGACTTATGCACACATTTCAACATGTATTTAGTTCAGGTTGACCTCCTGAAGACTAAATGAGCATTAATTTGACTACACAACTCATTCCTATGAAGGTACATTCAAAGTCACAAAACGTGCTCAACTAGGCCTGAAAGTGCATTTAAAGCAATAAAAACTCAAAATGAGTGTCACGCCTAAACCAAAGTACTTATGCACACATTACAACATGTATTTAGTTCAGGTTGACCTCCTGAAGCCTAAATGAGCATTAATTTGACTACACAACTCATTCCTATGAAGGAACATTCAAAGTAAAAAAACGGGCTCAACTCGGACTGAAAGTACATTTAAAGCACTAAAAACTGAAAATGAGTGTCACGCCTAAACCAAAGGACTTATGCACACATTTCAACATGTATTTAGTTCAGGTTGACCTCCTGAAGCCTAAATGAGCATTAATTTGACTACACAACTCATTCCTATGAAGGTACATTCAAAGTCACAAAACGTGCTCAACTAGGCCTGAAAGTGCATTTAAAGCAATAAAAACTCAAAATGAGTGTCACGCCTAAACCAAAGGACTTATGCACACATTTCAACATGTATTTAGTTCAGGTTGACATTCTGAAGCCTAAATGAGCATTAATTTGACTACACAACTTATTCCTATGAAGATACATTCAAAGTAAAAAAACGGGCTCAACTCGGACTGAAAGTGCATTTAAAGCAAAAAAAACTGAAAATGAGTGTCACGCCTAAACCAAAGGACTTATGCACACATTTCAACATGTATTTAGTTCAGGTTGACCTCCTGAAGCCTAAATGAGCATTAATTTGACTACACAACTCATTCCTATGAAGGAACATTCAAAGTAAAAAAACGGGCTCAACTCGGACTGAAAGTGCATTTAAAGCAATAAAAACTCAAAATGAGTGTCACGCCTAAACCAAAGGACTTATGCACACATTTCAACATGTATTTAGTTCAGGTTGACCTCCTGAAGCCTAAATGAGCATTAATTTGACTACACAACTCATTCCTATGAAGGAACATTCAAAGTAAAAAAACGGGCTCAACTCGGACTGAAAGTACATTTAAAGCAATAAAAACTGAAAATGAGTGTCACGCCTAAACCAAAGGACTTATGCACACATTTCAACATGTATTTAGTTCAGGTTGACCTCCTGAAGCCTAAATGAGCATTAATTTGACTACACAACTCATTCCTATGAAGGTACATTCAAAGTCACAAAACGGGCTCAACTCGGACTGAAAGTGCATTTAAAGCAATAAAAACTGAAAATGAGTGTCACGCTTAAACCAAAGGACTTATGCACACATTTCAACATGTATTTAGTTCAGGTTGACCTCCTGAAGCCTAAATCACCATTAATTTGACTACACAACTCATTCCTATGAAGGTACATTCAAAGTAAAAAAACGGGCTCAACTCGGACTGAAAGTGCATTTAAAGCAATAAAAACTCAAAATGAGTGTCACGCCTAAACCAAAGGACTTATGCACACATTTCAACATGTATTTAGTTCAGGTTGACCTCCTGAAGCCTAAATCACCATTAATTTGACTACACAACTTATTCCTATGAAGATACATTCAAAGTAAAAAAACGGGCTCAACTCGGACTGAAAGTGCATTTAAAGCAATAAAAACTGAAAATGAGTGTCACGCCTAAACCAAAGGACTTATGCACACATTTCAACATGTATTTAGTTCAGGTTGACGTCCTGAAGCCTAAATGAGCATTAATTTGACTACACAACTTATTCCTATGAAGATACATTCAAAGTAAAAAAACGTGCTCTACTGGGCCTGAAAATGCATTTAAAGCAATAAAAACTGAAAATGAGTGTCACGCCTAAACCAAAGGACTTATGCACACATTTCAACATGTATTTAGTTCAGGTTGACCTCCTGAAGCCTAAATGAGCATTAATTTGACTACACAACTCATTCCTATGAAGGTACATTCAAAGTCACAAAACGTGCTCAACTAGGCCTGAAAGTGCATTTAAAGCAATAAAAACTCAAAATGAGTGTCACGCCTAAACCAAAGGACTTATGCACACATTTCAACATGTATTTAGTTCAGGTTGACATTCTGAAGCCTAAATGAGCATTAATTTGACTACACAACTTATTCCTATGAAGATACATTCAAAGTAAAAAAACGGGCTCAACTCGGACTGAAAGTGCATTTAAAGCAATAAAAACTGAAAATGAGTGTCACGCCTAAACCAAAGGACTTATGCACACATTTCAACATGTATTTAGTTCAGGTTGACCTCCTGAAGCCTAAATGAGCATTAATTTGACTACACAACTCATTCCTATGAAGGTACATTCAAAGTCACAAAACGTGCTCAACTAGGCCTGAAAGTGCATTTAAAGCAATAAAAACTCAAAATGAGTGTCACGCCTAAACCAAAGGACTTATGCACACATTTCAACATGTATTTAGTTCAGGTTGACCTCCTGAAGCCTAAATCACCATTAATTTGACTACACAACTTATTCCTATGAAGATACATTCAAAGTAAAAAAACGGGCTCAACTCGGACTGAAAGTGCATTTAAAGCAATAAAAACTCAAAATGAGTGTCACGCCTAAACCAAAGGACTTATGCACACATTTCAACATGTATTTAGTTCAGGTTGACCTCCTGAAGCCTAAATGAGCATTAATTTGACTACACAACTCATTCCTATGAAGGAACATTCAAAGTAAAAAAACGGGCTCAACTCGGACTGAAAGTACATTTAAAGCAATAAAAACTGAAAATGAGTGTCACGCCTAAACCAAAGGACTTATGCACACATTTCAACATGTATTTAGTTCAGGTTGACCTCCTGAAGCCTAAATGAGCATTAATTTGACTACACAACTCATTCCTATGAAGGTACATTCAAAGTCACAAAACGGGCTCAACTCGGACTGAAAGTGCATTTAAAGCAATAAAAACTGAAAATGAGTGTCACGCTTAAACCAAAGGACTTATGCACACATTTCAACATGTATTTAGTTCAGGTTGACCTCCTGAAGCCTAAATGAGCATTAATTTGACTACACAACTCATTCCTATGAAGGTACATTCAAAGTCACAAAACGTGCTCAACTAGGCCTGAAAGTGCATTTAAAGCAATAAAAACTCAAAATGAGTGTCACGCCTAAACCAAAGGACTTATGCACACATTTCAACATGTATTTAGTTCAGGTTGACCTCCTGAAGCCTAAATGAGCATTAATTTGACTACACAACTCATTCCTATGAAGGTACATTCAAAGTCACAAAACGGGCTCAACTCGGACTGAAAGTGCATTTAAAGCAATAAAAACTGAAAATGAGTGTCACGCTTAAACCAAAGGACTTATGCACACATTTCAACATGTATTTAGTTCAGGTTGACCTCCTGAAGCCTAAATGAGCATTAATTTGACTACACAACTTATTCCTATGAAGATACATTCAAAGTAAAAAAACGGGCTCAACTCGGACTGAAAGTGCATTTAAAGCAATAAAAACTGAAAATGAGTGTCACGCCTAAACCAAAGGACTTATGCACACATTTCAACATGTATTTAGTTCAGGTTGACCTCCTGAAGCCTAAATGAGCATTAATTTGACTACACAACTCATTCCTATGAAGGTACATTCAAACTCACAAAACGTGCTCAACTAGGCCTGAAAGTGCATTTAAAGCAATAAAAACTCAAAATGAGTGTCACGCCTAAACCAAAGGACTTATGCACACATTTCAACATGTATTTAGTTCAGGTTGACCTCCTGAAGCCTAAATCACCATTAATTTGACTACACAACTTATTCCTATGAAGATACATTCAAAGTAAAAAAACGGGCTCAACTCGGACTGAAAGTGCATTTAAAGCAAAAAAAACTGAAAATGAGTGTCACGCCTAAACCAAAGGACTTATGCACACATTTCAACATGTATTTAGTTCAGGTTGACCTCCTGAAGCCTAAATGAGCATTAATTTG